>NC_052337.1:18326705-18626705 GCF_016432855.1 Salvelinus namaycush | reverse complement strand
GCCCTGTTGTTGGCCATCCCAGCTATAACCCTCTCTCATTAATCAACAACACAGTTAGCCTGGAGACTGCCGCTCAGTGTCCATATCTGCCTGCTTATAAAGCTGCTACAGACAGTTAGCCTGGAGAGTGCTGCTCAGTGTCCATATCTGCCTGCTTATAAAGCTGCTACAGACAGTTAGCCTGGAGAGTGCCACTCAGTGTCCATTTCTGCCTGCTTATAAAGCTGCTACAGACAGTTAGCCTGGAGAGTGCTCCTCAGTGTCCATATCTGCCTGCTTATAAAGCTGCTACAGACAGTTAGCCTGGAGAGTGCTGCTCAGTGTCCATATCTGCCTGCTTATAAAGCTGCTACAGACAGTTAGCCTGGAGAGTGCCACTCAGTGTCCATATCTGCCTGCTTATAAAGCTGCCACAGACCGGGGGGTGCCATGTC
Source organism: Salvelinus namaycush (assembly GCF_016432855.1). Taxonomy (NCBI): domain Eukaryota; kingdom Metazoa; phylum Chordata; class Actinopteri; order Salmoniformes; family Salmonidae; genus Salvelinus; species Salvelinus namaycush. Next base: position 18,626,271 of record NC_052337.1, on the reverse strand, counting down.
ATACCCATGCACAGGACTTACATCTGAGATGCAGCTATGCCCATGCAGCTGGCAGACTGACCCCCCCCCCCCCCCCCCCAGATGAGCAGATGGACAGACTGGCAGGCGGGTTAGACTGGTAGGGCGGGCAGGTAGCCAAGTGCACAGACGCACATCAGCATCCGTCTGAGTTGGAATTACCTCTGACAGTCTGACTCTTCTGCTCTGTTGTAGCGACAGTCAAGCAGGGACAGCATGGTAATGTCATTTAGAGCTGTGTCATAGGCTTGGGCCTTTCGTTGATGTGTCAGCAAATACAAGGATAGTAGAGGCTTATTTTAGTTTGCCTTCTGGTCTTTTCTTTAGAGGATGTCGTGACTGATTCTAGCGACACATTTTAGTGTATCAAGTGTACCAAACAGTCAAACTCTCCATCTTTCAGAGAGTTTGGGAAGGTTGTTTCTTTGAATTAAGTGTCTCTGGATTGGAAGAATTACTGGTGGTCTAAGGGATTTTTAGCTTTGGCGGATGCCGGGACCTCAATGTCCTAAGCAGATCCCTGATGTTTCCAGTAATGTAGCCTGGAAGTCTATTGGCTGTGGTTAGTCCAGCAGACAGAGGTGGAACCCAGTCAGCCTTTAGGGAGATTTGGGGTTTTGGGTTGAGCCTTTAGGGAGAGAGTTTTGGATTGTTGTCTTTGATTCAGTGACCTTGACAGATTTTCCGCTTGTGCAGCTGCCAAAACAAAACAAAAATCACAACCATCAATTGAAATACAAGAATTAGCAATAATTTGATGGACAGCACCTTCCGCGGGTCGGTAGAAAGCGGATGTTTACGGATTTCAGGGATACAGTATTTTCAACTAAACTTCCGTTTACCCTGAAAAATAAATATGGGGACTCCGCTCAGGGGTCTTTTTACACTTGCTATGTTATGTTAGATGGACAAAATGACCTCCCCCCATTCTCATCCCTTAGGTTAGACTTCAACATGCGCTCCAGTTGGAGGTTAAGCAAGACAGCTTTGTCCCCCCACACCCCCATCTCCCCCCAACTGAGAAAAGTGGATCATCAAATACACTCCTTTACTTCCTTTTTTTCTTTCTCAGCTCTCCTTTTCCGGAGAAAGGGAGGAAGAGGGTGGTGGTGGGGGGAAGGCGGGATAGGGGGTAGTAACACCTCCCTCTCTGGCCCCTAATCAGCCAGGCAGCCTCAGCTGCCCTCCTCCGATCCCCTGCCAGGGTCCCTATCATCCTCTGATCAAATATTAATGTGCTCTACTCGGCCTGCTCACTAATCCAAAGCCAATTAATATTATCTGTCAATTATTTACAGATCCGGAGGTGCGGAGGCGATTCCCCGAGGACTACATCGACCAGGTTTGGAATGCATAATTAACTTCCTCTTTTCTCTCTCTCTCATTTTTCTCTCTTCCTCTCTCACCCTCCCCCCTCCTCCCTTTCTTCGCCACTATTTATTTATTTGTTTCTTTAGCTTTTTTCAGCCCCCCTTTATCTTGATAGTTTTCTTTTTCCTGGTGTCGCCTATTTTGACTCTTGCTCTTTGACGTCGCCTGTCTCTCTCTTTTTGTGTGGGTGCATATCGGCCCCTTTTATGTTAAACGCTTGCCATTTATGGGGTCTTTTTTTATGGGCGCAAGGGGGAGATAGCACCGGTTGGTGTGTTTGACCCCGTCTCGCTCGCTCGCTGTGTGTGTGTGTGCGTGTGCCTGTGTGCGTGCGTGCGACCAGAAGTCCCCACAGTAAAACAAGGAAAAGTCGGACAAGTGTGGACATTTCGCCGATCCCAACAAGGAAAAAGGCAGTTTTAGGTTTACAATTATGGTTGTGATTAAAAGATAGGGGTCAGTTTTATGATTAGGGGTTTGGGATTAGGGTTAGGGAAAATAGGATTTTGAATGGGAATAAATAGTTTGTTCCCCACAAGGATAGTAAAAGGTGGGTGTGTGTGTACGTACAGTAGATGTGTCTGTCTTCGCTACTATAAAGGACACTACTATTGTCTGTGTACCGGGCAATGCAGACACATGCAGCTTCAGAAATTCATTGTAGCTCCCAAGATTTGAAAAAGGCTAAAGAAATAATATGAATGCAGAGTTGTTTTTATATTTATTTTTACAGAAACTTGATACAAACTTGACAAACAAACTTTCTTTGTGTTTGAGAAATTGCAATTTCTTTTTTGAAAGAGAAGAGAACTTTCTTGGTTTGTTGCTTTCTTGGTTTATTTGTTTGAGAGCAGTAAGAATCCCCCCGCTTTGTCTTTCTTCAGACAACAAGACGTCTTTGTTGTTTGCGGCGTCTCTCCTGGCTCTGTGGATTCGTCTGCGACTTTACAGAGCGATGAGAGAGTGGGTGTCGAGCTCTTCTCCGTTGACTAATTGCGCCGTCAGTCACCATAGCCATATGCTTCCTTGATATTGCTAGCATATCTCTGACACCTCCTCTGCATACACAGTGTATATTCACACAAAAACACAAACCAAAACTATTCTGTAGACATTTTGTCTTTGTTTATTACACAAAGGAGTACATGGCGTTGCCGGTGAAAAGGTACTTTTGATTAGAAGTAGGAGGGTGCATGTTTCCTCTAATTTTTCTTCCTCCTTTCATCTCTCAAGCATCCAGGGTCGTGTTAAATCAATGGCGTATTGACCTGGATCCTACGCGTGTTACCATAGAGCCGTGCCCATAGAATCCTCCGAGGTAGCAACTGGAACTCATTGTCCTGCATGCTCTTCAAAGAGACAGAATGCCAAACATGAATTCAGGTTGCCCTGTTAGTCGAAAAAACAACAACATTCTATTAACCAAGCGGGACACACACACATGCACAAACGCACACTTGCATGCATGTAGACACACACACACACACACACACACACACACACACACACACACACACACACACACACACACACACACACACACACACACACACACTAATCACGTAGCCTTGTTTATTCCAAGCGAAGCAACCTCCCCCTGCCCGTCTCTCTCTCTTTCTCTCGTTCTGTTTCCTTCTTGTGCAATTATTTGATGCAGAAGAAAAGCCACATCCTTTGTTGCTAATGGATGTTTCATCCCGGGCCACCTTTGTTCCATACAGTAAAGAATCTGTCTCGAATTATGGGGCCTACATTGCTCGTTGCTCTAGGAACGAGAAGGGGAAAGAGAGACTGAGATGAAGAGAAAGAGCGAGGAAGAAAAATAGAACGAGAAGTAGAGTTTAAGAATATTGGATAGAGAGGAAAGATGATAGGTAGTGAAAAATTGATAATGATGGCCAACTCTTTGGCTTCCCTTGAGCCGCGATGCCACGCTCCTTCACCCATCCCCCTCTTTGTAGTTCACAGAATGACGGAGGAGCAAGGCCCAAGAGAGAAGAAGAGAGTGAAAAAGAGAGTGAGAAGATGAAAGATGTCTGGAAACAAAAGAGGGTAGCTGGTACCAGTCCCAGTCTCATTCTCATCTGTGGGTTCTTAATGATGTTACCCCCAAACACACCGCACCCTGCCCAATGGCCAACCCAGTAGCTCCCTTACATCTCTCTAGTCGGCAACAGTATGGCGTCAGTCAACTCTCAGCTGGAGCCTCTAGGACAACAGGGTAGATCTGAAACAGCACCCTATTCCCTTTATACTGTAGTGCAGCGTTTCCCAAACTCAGTTCCTAGGGTCCCACTGGGTGCACGTTTAGTTTTTTGCTCTAGCACTACACAGCTGATTCAAATAACCAACTCATCATCAAGCTTTGATGATTTGAATCAGCTGTGTAGCGCTAAGGCACCTCTTTTAGCCAGAACCCTATGTGGTATATCAGAGGCAGCTGTAGATATTGGGTCGTGGGTTTTACTCATCAGGCATCATCTGAAGGCTTGTGTTTAATGTTAACCAAACGGTCATTTGATTTGATTTGTGTTCGGTTTGAGAACTTGGATACTCCTATACAAGGTGTAGGAAAAGCTACCCTGGACTGTTATTCAGACACACAAGCGTATTTGTTTCTGAAGAGGAGGAATAGTTGCTTGTCATTATCTTGTTCGTCCTTTCTCTCTGCCGCCGATAGATCTCGCCGTTTGCGCCGGGGAATGTAATCGGAAATGTAAATAAGCCGTTTGATACAAAGTGACGGAATAACGAGCGGAATATCCCTCACTTCTATCTTATCGCTCCCTCGCTCATAATTAAAACAAAGATTTCGCCCCGAGTCTCTTCTCTCCTCTCTCTCACTCGTTTTCTCCATCCTCTGACAGTCACATCGCATTGACACATAGGCTTTGAATCCTTTAAATTAGGCAGCTGCTGCTTGTTTTCCTTAACTTAATGCGACAAGGTACTTTTTTCCCCGTAATGGAGAGAAATCGTTTTTTGAAGTTGGGCTGGCTTTGATGTAGCGTGCCGCTAGACCATTTTAACTTCTCCGGCATAGGGGGAAGAATCGAGGCGCTTTTAACAAGGGAATATTCAAATTTGGTGACCTTCTACCAAAAGAAGAAGTAGAAAGGGAAACGGAGGGAGAGATAGCGGGGGTGTTGAATATTCACGTTTGCACACACACACACTACAGACGTAGGATCTTCATTTGATCACTCTTTTGTTGCTGAAAATGTTCCTGCACAGCAGGAAATGCAAACGTGTAGTGCATTCAAGGTTTAACAAGGCTTCTAAAGTTTGTAATTTCCACTTTAAAATGCCAGACTTAATTTGCCCTAAAGAAAAATGTTTCAACCCCTACAAAAAAATGTCCATTAATTATATTCCACATAATAATTCACATTTCCTGTTGCTGCAGGATTATTTTCCTGCTGTAGCAAACTGGCTCAAATTAAGATCCTACATCTGTAACACACAAACTGAGGGAAGTAACCAACCACCAATAATGACCTCTGATCTCCATGACAACTTCACCTGGAGACCTTGGTGACACTGGCACATCATCTATCAACAACCGGCATTAGATGCCTCTAGATTAGGCTAAGTCGTCTCTTTCAGAAGAAAAATGTGTGCGTAGATAAAATTAACTCACCACCATATCACCAACTCCGGCCAAGTGTCAAGCTCGTGAAATAGGCTAGATTTGTGGTGTAGGATTACATTTCCCAAAGACCTGACCTCAGGTCAGTGTTACATCTTATTCCCTACACATTAAGCCTTTAGGTAAGGTAACGTTAGCTGAACCTCTACCTGACGCCAGATTTGCGGAGTGCAGCTTAATCCCATCTACTAGTAAACCCATCATTACCCCTGTGTGGGAAAAATATGGCTGCTTATTGTGTCTTCATCCTGAAGGGAGATAATTGTGATGTGGTTTTCCCAGTGCTTGTCTGACGGTCTGGGGTGTATCTCTTAATTGCGGCTCACCTTAGCGTGGCTTGGCGTCGGCTCCTGGGGACACCTGGCTGCACATATGGCATCAGTTACCGACGTAGGTGAAGGCAACCGTTAAGCATCTGGAGCAGGGGAGGGAGGTATTGGAGGGAGAGAGAGAGAGCGAGCGAGTAGATGAAAACATAGAAAACACGGCTGTCTGAGAAATGGAAGTGTTCCAAGAATTGTATGTTGTTAAGGCATGAGGTTCAAATGTGAAGATGTGCAAAGTGAGTTGGTGGACAAAATGCGAAACTCCCATCAGTGGAAAGATGACACTGCATGCATAAAGAGAGAGACAGGGAGAGTGACAGACAGAGACAGGGAGAGCGACACCCAGTAACTGTTCTTCCTCATTTGACTTCCAACAGCAAACGAGCAATGAAACGGAATGCTTCCTGCCCATTAACCCTCCGCCGCTACTTCTGAACCTGGCTTGTGAAAGTGGCTTTACTGGGGGACACTGACAACGATTTACCAACCTTCGCCCTGCCTCTGGAGGAAGGTGGCGCAAGTGGTTGTTTTCAGATACATTTGCCTAGCCTTCTGTGAGACTGAAATACAAATTAGGGCCTTAAAATGGAGTCTTACGAGATTTGCAAGCTGGAGGCCAGTCACACTGCTATACCAGCACCTTTAAAATAGAGGCGCTGACATAGCTTCTTGAAGGCAAGAAAAGGCCATTTTATAAGAGTTCATCACGTCTCAAGTGGTTTGGTTTGTTGACCCAGTGGATTTAACTCTGATAGACTCTTGGTAATTGACCGATCTAAAAGGCCATTGATTTTCACAGAAGTCAAGGGGAAGTTGAAATAGCGTATGTGAAACTTTACCCATGAATTAAATATGGCCTTGGCCTCAATCATGGGTCGACAGTGCAGATTGAATTATTGATACAAGCCTTATTTGTCTTTAACTATAGATTAAGCAGACGCTAAGGAGCCGGTTTCTTGGATCCAGATGAAGTCTAGGCTAGGCATTCGGGAGATTCAGGAAACCAGCCCTTGAACATCGTAGTATGGGTTAATGTTTCTCTGAAATAGATGATGACCTACTCATATGTTGGCTTGTTGTGTAGCTTGCTAAGGTGAGCTAACTATGGACGTGTTCAGTTCTAGTCTGCCACCCTTCCCATTCACCCTGCTGGGTTCCCCTCCGCTTGTGTCCCTAATCTCCACGTGAGGACCAGGCATTTAGAGGTAGCCACACATGGCCCGATGCAAAATCCCCCCTTCTCTTCTTGAATCCTATCCTGTTGAATATGCATGCCCAAGGCCCATTGCCACTCCTCAGCTTCCCTTCTCTTCATCCCCTCCAGTCGTTCATCCCCCTTTCTCCTTCCTCTCGCCTCTGTCAGGATGAATGGATTCAAAACAGACAATAAAAGAGAAAAAAAGAAACGCTCAATAATTGCTTGTTGTTTAACCCCTCTGGATTGGCTAAATGTGTACATATAGAGAGGTTGCAGTTGCGTCACATCACCTAGCAACCACACCAGGAGCCATGTTGGAAGACCAGAGTCAGTTTGTTGGACCTTTGTTGCCCTGTGTATCCTCCAATTGTCCACATCGCTGGCTTCGTTTTGCTACCATCAAAATGTTTGTTTTGTTTTTCTAAGGACCTTAAAAATAGGTCCTTAGAAAGGCAGTAGGATAACCTATTCAAGTAAGTAAATATATTTTGAAAATTATATAAAAACTATGTATAATTAGCTAGCTAGCTTGCTACAGTAACTTAGCATTAATGTGTAGGCTAACTAAAATGAGCTCCTAACGTATTGTTAGCTCGCTAGCTAACTTTACATACTATATAGTATAGCTAAGTGAAATAGATATCTCCAGCTACAGCTAGCTAACTTAATTTTAGCTTGCTAGCTCTTGATGTATGTATCATTATACATAAAAAATGCAAACTCTAAATGCATACAGTATGTAGCTAGGTAGCTAGCTAGCTAATAACCATGGCATGAAATTTTCTATGAAAAAAAAAAATATATATATATATATATATATTATATATATAATGTAACCTTTATTTAACTAGGCAAGTCAGTTAAGAACAAATTCTTATTTACAATGACGGCCTACACCGGCCAAACATGGATGACGCTGAGCCAATTGTGCGCCGCCCTATGTGACTCCCAATGACGGCCAGTTGTGATACATGTTGGAGTCGAACCAGGGTGTCTGTAGTGACTTCTCAAGCACTGAGATGCAGTGCCTTAAACCGCTGCACCACTCAGGAGTCCGAGTGAAAGGATTAGCAGCTCCAGCTGTCAGAGAAGGGGAGAGAGTCGGCTACTCTGGATAAGACCGGTACCTTTGTGGGAGGCCATTATGAAAAGATTCTCCAGTCCCTAGCGAGGAAAACTATGAGGACAGAGCGATATAACAACATGATATTCAGTGCTGTCCAATTTGAGTAGAATGCAGCCCGTTTCATTGTGATGTTTTCTGTCCTCGGATACAGAGAGATGTGAAATACCCTGTCTGCAGATGAAGAGGTCCCAATAGAATAAGGGGTCATCCTTGTATACCGTGGGTGTACCTATGTTAGGAAAATGTTGTAAACAAAATACAGTTTAAAAGTCATACATAATGTATAAACCTATTACAACTGGAGCAGGCCAACCCTGCTGGGTATGCAGGCTTCTGTTCCAGCCCAGCACTAACACCTGATTCTAGTTTTTTTGTTTTGCTCATTCACCCTCTGAATGGCACACACAATCCATGTCTTACTTGTCTCAAGGCTTAAAAATCCTTATTTAACCTGTCTCCTCCCCTTCATCTACACTGATTGAAGTTGATTTACCAAGTGACATCAATAAGGGATCATAGCTTTCACCTGGATTCATCTGGTCAGTCAGTGTGTATGAGGCTAATCATTATACCAGATGTTGTACATGCCTTGTGCTGACATCAAATTGTTTAGTGCAAATCCAACCCTTATGATGTCTGGAAGCAGGAAATGATGGGATCCTTAGCTTAAAACATACAACTACTACTGCCAAGTTCAATGCCAGGTATTCTTCTCCCAAAAGGTCTGAGTGGTACTTGGAGGTGCCACTGTGATAAGGAAGATGGTTTGCCTAAGACTACCATAACAATTACATTGTCTATGCTAAATGTGTTTAAGTTGTAAAATAAATAAAAAATAGTTAGATTATAGGAAATACATTTTATTCAATGGGGCAAGGGAAAGCAGCAATGAACACAAAATACTTTACATTTTTACCCATATAACAACATAACCTATTATTCAAGTATAATATGTTTAGAATATCATAAACAATAGTATTTTACATGTTGTTCCAAATTACATTTTATATATTCATACATTTGTAGATAAATATATTACTGTGAAACTTTGTTTCTGTTTAACCTCTACGGGATGGGTGTCCCTAAACCAGGACGGTTGTTGCTAATGTGACTAGTATGACATTGTATACAGCAGCCAACTTTCCAGGACATAGACATGTCTTATATGGGCAGAAAGCTTAAATTATTGTTAATCTAACTGCGGTGTCCAATTAACTGTAGCTATTACAGTGAATAAATACCATGCTATTGTTTGAGGAGAGTGCACAACAACAAAAATGTTATCACGGCAACTGGTTTGATACATTCACCTTTGAAGGTAAATAATGTACTTACATTCAGTAATCTTGCTCTGATTTGTCATCCTGAGGGTCCGAGAGATAAAATGTTGCATAGTTGTGTTTAATAAAATAAATGTATATGTTCAAATGTAGGAACTGGGGTCTACAGTTTGACCTCTCTGCTATCTCTAGCCCCATACCCACCCAGCCCGGCCATCTAGATGTGTGAAAGTTAGTTTTAGCTAATGATCCATCATGTATGGGGTGGCAGGTAGCCTAGTGGTTAGACCGTTGGACCAGTTACCAAAAGGTTGCTAGATCAAATCCCCGAGGTGACAAGGTAAGCATCTGTTATTCTGCCCCTGAACAAGGCCTTTAACCCACTGTTCCTAGGCCGTCATTGTAAGTAAGAATTTGTTCCTAATTGACTTGCCTAGTTAAAAAAGCTATAAAAAAATGTATGACATTCCTGGGAGTGTGTAAGCTTTCATTTTTTTATTACCATAGCATTTTTGTATGTTTTCTATAGTTATGTACTTGAAAATGTATCAATTGACCAATTTAGCACATTTGGGCAAACTCCTGGCAGACTTGATACAACATATTGTACAGTAATGTAATTCTTCACTGGATCAGTCTGAAACATTGCACACACTGCTGCCATCCGGTGGCCAAAATCTAAATTACACCTAGACTTCTATCTGAATGTATGGCCTTTCTCTTGCATTTCAAAGATGGAACAAAAAAAACAAAAAACGCATGTTTTTTTGTTTGTATTATCTTTTACCAGATCTAATGTGTTATATTCTTCTACATTAATTTCAAATTTCCACAAACTTCAAAGTGTTTCCTTTCAAATGGTATCAATAATATGCATGTCCTTGCTTCAGGTCCTGAGCTACCGGCAGTTAGATTTGGGTATGTCATTTTAGGCGAAAATTGAAAAAAAAAGAAGGTTTTAATCAGAAGTTATTGCTACACGATTCAATTTAAGGGGGCACTTTCGTCATGACGGCAAGGTGACTGGGCTCTCTACTCAAATGGCACAACAGAATCATTCAGATTGACCAAGGGAGAGTATATGACAACCATTTTGTCTAACTGAGGAATGTCTCCTTTAATATCTGGAAAAGGACAAAGTAGTGAAAATAGAAACTGATGATGCTGCAGCGTTGCTCATCTTCACAGTGTGAATCCAGTTGACATAGGTGTCTTGATAGAGGTCAGCTGGTGAACCTACAGTAGAATAAAACTGAGGGGTATTTTACTGAAATTCTGTTACCAAACTTTGTATCTGCACAGTTTTTCCAGTAAATATGTTTTGTAGAATTATCAGTGGAAATTGTTAAAAGTAGTCCTTGTGCATGGATTTGCTTGCAAAATTTTTATATCAATGGTCTTTGTTTGGCATACATTTTAAAGTAAAACAAAATCATGCATTGAATTGCCTCTATTCCATTGAGGCCTTTGTCCTATATTGTAATGCCCATACATTTTCTCAACAAATTATCATTGGGTCAGTGCCACTGGAAGGTGTTTTGGGGAAATAATATCCTCTTTCAAGCTATATGCACATCATATTGTGCAATTTGTGTCTTCCCTTTTCGTAGGCCTAGATTACATGGTTGCATTCAAGACAAGGTCGTTTTTATTGATCTGTTTATAAAAGGCCACATTTTTCCCACGCAAAGAAAAGAGAAGAAACGTCTCTGATATAGCATATCCACTATGCTATGTCCATATTTACTATGCCACTATGCAGTCAGCCATACACAGTGATTAGACTGAGTTATATTTATAGCCTAAATTATCACTATCCAATCTACTCATCACATTAGGAATAACCTCAGCAAGAAATGTCCTCTCACTGTCAACTGCGTTTATTTTCAGCAAACTTAACATGTGTAAATATTTGTGTGAACATAACAAGATTCAACAACTGAGACATAAACTGAACAAGTTTCATAGACATGTGACTAACAGAAATGGAATAATGTGTCCCTGAGCAAAGGGAGGGTCAAAATCAAAAATAACAGTCAGTATCTGGTGTGGCCACCAGCTGCATTAAGTACTGCAGTGCGTCTCCTCCTCAGGGACTACACCAGATTTGCCAGTTCTTGCTGTGAGATGTTACCCCACTCTTCCCCCAAGGCACCTGCAAGTTCCTGAAGATTTCTGGGGGGAATGGCCCTAGCCCTCACCATCCGATCCAACAGGTCCCAGATGTGCTCAATGGGATTGAGATCCGGGCTCTTCGCTGGCCATGGCAGAACACTGACATTCCTGTCTTGCAGGAAATCACGCACAGAACGAGCAGTATGGCTAGTGGCATTGTCATGCTGGAGGGGCATGTCAGGATGAGCCTGCAGGAAGGGTACCACATGAGGGAGGAGGATGTCTTCCCTATAACGCACAGCGTTGAGATTGCCTGCAATGACAACAAGCTCAGTCCAATGATGCTGTGACACACCGCCCCAGACCATGACGGACCCTCCACCTCCAAATCGATCCCGCTCCAGAGTACAGGCCCCGGTGTAACGCTCATTCCTTCGGCGATAAACGTGAATCCGACCATCACCCCTGGTGAGACAAAACCGCAACTCGTCAGTGAAGAGCACTTTTTGCCAGTCCTGTCTGGTCCAGCGACGGTGGGTTTGTGCCCATAGGCGACGTTATTGCCGGTGATGTCTTGTGAGGACCTGCCTTTCTCAGCCTATTGCGGACAGTCTGAGCACTGATGGAAGGATTGTGCGTTCCTGGTGTAACTCGGGCAGTTGTTGTTGCCATCCTGTACCTGTCGCGCAGGTGTGATGTTCGGATTTACCGATCCTGTGCAGGTGTTGTTACAAGTGGTCTGCCACTGAGAGGATGATCAGCAGTCCGTCCTGTCTCCCTGTAGTGCTGTCTTAGGCGTCTCACAGTACGGACATTGCAATATATTGCCTTGGCACATCTGCAGTCCTCATGCCTAATTGTTCATGCAGATGAGCAGGGATCCTGGGCATCTTTCTTTTGGTGTTTTTCAGAGTCAGTAGAAAGGCCTCTTTTAGTGTCCTAAGTTATCATAACTGTGACCTTAATTGCCTACCGTCTGTAAGCTGTTAGTGTCTTAACTACCGTTCCACAGGTGCATGTTCATTAGTTGTTTATGGTTCATTGAACAAGCATGGGAAACAGTGTTTAAACCCTTTACAATGAAGATCTGTGAAATTATTTGGATTTTTACGAATTATCTTTGAAAAAAAGGGTCCTGAAAAGGGATGTTTATTTTTTTGCTGAGTTTAGTAGGCTTACATTAGTCTGCAAATGCGATAATAGATGCATGCATGTTTATTGTAAAGGTGCATTTTTATGGTGAAAAAAATACACTACATGACCAAAAGTATGTGGACACCTGCTCGTCGAATATCTCTTTCCAATATCATGGGCATTAATATGGAATTAGTTCCCCCTTTGCGGCTATAACATCCTCCACTCTTCTGGGAAGGCTTTCCACTAGATGTTGGAATATTGCTGCGTGGACCTGCTTCCATTCAGCCACGAGCATTAGTGAGGTCGGGCACTTAAGCCTGGCTCGCAGTCTGCATTTTAATTAATCCCCAAAGTGTTCGATGGGGTTGAGGTCAGGGCTCTGTGCAGGCCAGTCAAGTTCTTCCACACCGATCTCGACAATCAATTTCTGTATGGACCTTACTTTGTGCACAGGGCCATTGTCATGCTGAAACAGGAAAGGGCCTTCCCCAAACCTTAGCCACAATGTTGGAAGCACAGAATCGTCTATAATGTCATTGTATGCTGTCGCGTTAAGATTTCCCTTCACTGGATCTAAGGGTCCTAGCCCGAACTATGAAAAACAGCCCCAGACCATTATTCCTCCTCCACCAAACTTTGCAGTTGGTATTATGGATTCGGGCAGTTAGTGTTCTTTTGGCATCCGCCAAACCCAGATTAGTCCGTCAGATTGCCAGATGGTGAAGTGTGCTTCATCACTCCAGAGAACATGTTTCCACTGCTCCAGAGTCCAATGGCGGCGAGCTCTACACCACTCCAGCCGACACTTGGCATGGTGATCTTAGGCCTATGTGCATCTGCTCGGCCATGGATACCCATTTCATGAAGCTTCTGACGAACAGTTCTTGTGCTGACGTTGGTTCCAGAGGAACTCTGTAGTGAGTGTTGCAACCAAGAACAAACTATTTTTTATGGTCTTCAGCACTCGGCGGTCCCGTTCTGTGAGCTTGAGGGGCCTATCACTTCGCGGCTGAGCCACTGTTGCTCCTAGATGTTTCCACATCACAATAACAGCCCTTACAGTTGACCGGGGCAGCTCTAGCAGGGCAGAAAGTTGACGTACTGACTTGTTGGAAAGGTGGCATTCTATGACTGTGCCACGTTAAATGCCACTGAGCTCTTCCGTAAGGCCATTCTACTGACAATGTTTGTCTAAGGAGATTGCATGGCTGTGTGCTCTATTTTATACACCTGTCAGCAACGGGTGTGGTTGTTATAGCCGAAATACACTAATTTGAAGGGGTGTCCACATACTTTTGTATAGACAGTGCCTTCGGAAAGTATTCAGACTTTTTCCAGATTACGTTACAGCCTTATTCTAAAATGATTTAAATCATTCCTCAGCAATCTATACACAATACCCCATAATGACAATGTGAAAACAGGTTTTTAGAAATTTTTGCAAATGTATTAAAAACAAAAAACGTATACCTTATTTACGTGATTATTCAGACCCTTTGCTATGAGACTCGAAATTTTGCTCAGATGCATCCTGTTTCCATTGATTATCCTTGAGATGTTTCTACAACTTGATTGGAGTCCACCTGTGGTCAATTCAATTGATTGTACATGATTTGGAAAGGCACACACCTGTCTATATAAGGTCCCACAGTTGACAGTGCTTGTCAGAGCAAAAACCAAGCCATGATGTCGAAGGAATTGTCCGTAGAGCTCCGAGACAGGATTGTGTTGAGGCACAGAACTGGGGAAGGGTACCAAAACATTTATGCAACAATGAAGCTCCCCAATAACACAGTGGCCTCCATCATTCTTAAATTAATTATTGATTGGAACCACCAAGACTTCCTAGAGCTGTCCGCCCGGCCAAACTGAGCAATCGGGGGAGAAGGGCCTTGGTCCAAGAACCCGATGGTCACTCTGACAGAGCTCTAGAGTTCTTCTGTGGAAATGGGAGAACCTTCCGGAAGGACAACCATCTCTGCAGCAGTCTACCAATTAGGCCTTTATGGTAGCGTGGGCAGATGGAAGCCACTCCTCAGTAAAAGGCACATGACAGCCCGCTTGGAGTTTGCCAAAACGCTAAAGGACTCTCAGAACATGAGAAACAGCATCATGCTGTGGGGATGTTTTTCAGTTGCAGGGACTGGGAGACTAGCTCAGACTGGGGCGAAGGTTCACCTTCCAACAGGAGAACGACCCTAAGCACATAGCCAAGACAACACAGGAGTGGCTTTGGGACAAGTCTCTCAATGTCCTTGATTGGCCCAGCCAGAGCCTGGACTTGAACCCGATCGAACATCTCTGGAGATTGATGAGAAAATAAAACAATTTAATACATTTTATAATAAGGCTGTAACCTAAGAAAATGTGGAAAAAGTCTGAATACTGTCCGAAGGCACTGCATAGTGTAGCTTCCCCCAAACTTCAAACTCACTCGCCGCCTATGAGAGAGAGGCATGCTAGATAGCTAGACTACAAGCTATCTAGCTCTAATGTTGGCCAACTTAATCTTGTTGTTAACATCTGGGTGGCATAACAGCTAAACTAAACTTGAAATTAGACTTACCATTGATGAAATGATCGGAGCAGACCCTGTACTGACAACTGTCTGGGTTCAGGTCTTGACGGGGAAAAAGGTATCTTTTTTTATCAGTTGTCTTTCCTGCCTTGTTAGAGCATCCAAATACGGCACAGAAATTGACCATGGTAATTAATCAAGTAGTTTTAGGCATTGTTATCATGCAGCTTGGAGTAGCCACTTAGCTGTTGTTGTCGAAAGAATTGATTTATTTGTCTTCCAACATGGCCGCCAGGAGGCATCGTAGGTCACCTGGCAACCCTCTATATTAAATCATATGTTAATCTAGTTATATCTAGTTGGGTATCTTCTAGTTAATATAATTGAATCTACTTTGAAGGCGACTGTGAAAGTGATGGGATAATTGGAGGAGTCAGGACTTCAGCTTCATAGCCCCAGAAAGCCTAGTTCACTTCAGGGCCCATTGCAATAAAACCTGAACAATTGCAATAGAAATTTTACTCAAGTCGACGTTCTCCTTGTGACGTGCAATTCTCCAGAGTACACTGCTATTTTCCTGTCTCTATCTCCTAAAGGCACTGACTTTTGGAGACATTTGGAGAACGCCAGAAAAATAACAACGAGGTTGCGCTTCATCCATCCGCGAACACGGTGTGCCAGCTAATGACTTGTTGTTTTGTTTGTTGTCGTTGTTTGATTTCTGTCTTCCCTTTTCATCATTTTTTTCATTATTTTTCATGTCATCTGTCCACACTGTGGGGTGAAGTGCTGACACCGTGCCTTTTTGCAGAGTGGCTGCGCTGGTAGTAATTTAAAATCCATAACTGTATAAAAGGGGTCTCATTGAGACAAATGAGAGTGCTGCCTGTGGTATTACAGCTAATGAGGGGCCTCGGCGCTCTGCTCTGTTTGCACAGCACCGTCCTCCTCCTAATGAAGTAGCAATATGGCTGCCTTTTATTAAAGCATTTCATGAGTCGACTGCGGATGTCTCATAGAAATGCTCTCTATCTCATTGAAATGTCCCCCCCCCCCCCCCCCCCCCCACACACACACACACACACACACTTTATAATTACTGGATTGGTCATAAATCCCCCCTTTTGTGATTATTTGTTTACTTTTATTACAGTGGCATGTTTTTTATCGTTATTTGCTATTATGGACACTCAGTGGCCAGTTTATTAGGTACACCACCCCGTTCAAGAAATTGATTCGCTCCTACAGACAGTGAGTCACTTGGCCGTGGCTTGCTATATAAAACAGGCAGACAGGCATCGAGACATTCAGTTACCTAAGCGACTTTGAGCGTGGTATGATCGTCGGTGCCAGTGCGCGCCGGTTCCAGTATCTCAGAAATGTCCAGCCTCCTGGGCTTTTCACGCAAGATAGTTGCGTCCTGCTGATGGTAGAGTCAGGATTTGGTGTAAGCAGCATGAGTCCATGGCCCCATCCTGCCTGGTGTCAATGGTACAGGCTGGTGGCAGTGGTGCAATGGTGTAGGGAATGTTTTCATGGCACACGTTAGGTCCCTTGATCAAAATCAAATTGTATTGGTCGCATACACATTTAGCAGATGTTATTGCGGGTGTAGCTAAAATATTGTGCTCCTAGCTCCAACAGTGCAGTAATATCTAGCAATACACATGAATACACACAATACCAATTGAGCAACATTTACATCCCCTCAAAGAATTCAGTATGTTCTGGAGGCAAAGCGGGGGTCCGACCCGATACTAGATGGGTGTACTTAATAAACTGTGTGTGTACATTTGCTATTATCACTTTTTTTAAAACAACAACAAGATCAACATTTCATACTGCAGCGTTTTCTCTTTTTATGTGGTGGCCACATTTTGTTGCTACTGAGGTTTTATTATTGTTGGAACTTGAATACGTGCGTAAAGACTCTGTGAGGGCAGTGAGTGATTGGGAGGTGTGCAGTGGAAGGAGACCCTGTGAGGGCAGTGAGTGATTGGGAGGTGTGCGGTGGAAGGAGACCCTGTAAGGGCAGTGAGTGATTGGGAGGTGTGCGGTGGAAGGAGACCCTGTGAGGGCAGTGAGTGATTGGGAGGTGTGCAGTGGAAGGAGACCCTGTGAGGGCAGTGAGTGATTGGGAGGTGTGCAGTGGAAGGAGACCCTGTAAGGGCAGTGAGTGAGTTGGAGGTGTGCGGTGGAAGGAGACCCTGTGAGGGCAGTGAGTGATTGGGAGGTGTGCGGTGGAAGGAGACCCTGTAAGGGCAGTGAGTGATTGGGAGGTGTGCGGTGGAAGGAGACCCTGTGAGGGCAGTGAGTGATTGGGAGGTGTGCGGTGGAAGGAGACCCTGTAAGGGCAGTGAGTGATTGGGAGGTGTGCGGTGGAAGGAGACCCTGTAAGGGCAGTGAGTGATTGGGAGGTGTGCAGTGGAAGGAGACCCTGTGAGGGCAGTGAGTGATTGGGAGGTGTGCAGTGGAAGGAGACCCTGTGAGGGCAGTGAGTGATTGGGAGGTGTGCGGTGGAAGGAGACCCTGTAAGGGCAGTGAGTGATTGGGAGGTGTGCGGTGGAAGGGGACCCTGTAAGGGCAGTGAGTGATTGGGAGGTGTGCAGTGGAAGGAGACCCTGTGAGGGCAGTGAGTGATTGGGAGGTGTGCAGTGGAAGGAGACCCTGTGAGGGCAGTGAGTGATTGGGAGGTGTGCAGTGGAAGGAGACCCTGTGAGGGCAGTGAGTGATTGGGAGGTGTGCGGTGGAAGGAGACCCTGTGAGGGCAGTGAGTGATTTGGAGGTGTGCAGTGGAAGGAGACCCTGTGAGGGCAGTGAGTGATTGGGAGGTGTGCAGTGGAAGGAGACCCTGTGAGGGCAGTGAGTGATTGGGAGGTGTGCAGTGGAAGGAGACCCTGTGAGGGCAGTGAGTGATTGGGAGGTGTGCAGTGGAAGGAGACCCTGTGAGGGCAGTGAGTGATTGGGAGGTGTGCAGTGGAAGGAGACCCTGTGAGGACAGTGAGTGATTGGGAGGTGTGCAGTGGAAGGAGACCCTGTGAGGGCAGTGAGTGATTGGGAGGTGTGCAGTGGAAGGAGACCCTGTGAGGGCAGTGAGTGATTGGGAGGTGTGCAGTGGAAGGAGACCCTGTGAAGTGCTGAAGGGAATAGAGACTCGGAGACACAGAAGATTGTCCGTCTCCCCTTCATCCATCCGGCCCCCCTCCATCTCATTTAGTTTGGGGAAGTAAAAATGTGTGGTCGAGTGTGTTTGTGCATGTGTGTGTGTGTGCGTGTGTGTGTGTGTGTGTGAACATTGTGGGTGTGTGTGTGCCCCTACATGCCTGTGTGAGAATGTGACCGTCTTGTCAGGGAACCGTTCCTGGGCCCAATTATCTGTGGCCAAACTGAGCCCATCGAGGCTGGAGGTAAGTCCACCAAGCCCCTATGAGCTACCATCGCTCCACTCCCCACAACCCCTCTGGCCCCATTGATGTTAGCAGGCAGGGTCTGGAGAATAAGTGCTGCGAGGCAGTATGTCAGATGGGTTTGATGTACTGAGTGAAAAGGAGGGTTGGATGGTTGGAGCTCAGAGATGGAAGGGGGGTTGGGTTGCCAGGTTGGAGTTCAGAGATGGAGGGGGGTTGGGTTGCCAGGTTGGAGTCTCTGGGAAGGGGAGGCCCCAGGTGTGGCGAGTCCCAGCCAGGGAGGCAGGAAGTGTCAGGGTAGCACAGAGCTCAGCTCCGACAACCAACCAACCACACACACACACACACACACACACACACACACACACACACACACACACACACACACACACACACACACACACACACACACACACACACACACACCACTATCCCACCAGTATAGCTGTTATGAGGTTGGGCAAGAGAGGGCTGGGGGGTGGGGGAAGTTACAGCAATTAAAACTAAGGTGTAGTCCACAGGGGTTTAGTGGGGGGGGGGGGGGGGGGGGGGGGGCAATAAGGCAAATCGCACGACAACTTGCACTCGGGGACAGGGCACACACACACACTACATCCCTCCATCCACCTCCCCCCCTTCGAAATCTGTTTCCTATTCCTGGGGCTGAATGGCTAAGCCGTCCCTGTGCCTAAATAATGATGGACGATTATTGCTCTCCGGACACATGACGACATATGCACTTGTTAAAACGAACAACCCCATCATTTCTGTGAAATAGCTTCTCTGCATCATTCTGAGTGACGAATTCTAATAGATGCTTTCCTATGCAAGTGCTTGGCTACTTCTGCTATTAATACTACTACTACATAGTCTAGTGACTATTAGAATTGTGTATGATACCACTTAAAATGACAGAAGTTTTATTGGTTTATAAGTTTCTCTGCTGTATGTTTTCACCTTTAGTTTGTTGTTTTGTGAGGGCGTAGATGTCTCAGCCTTTCATCTGCCTTTTCTAGTGTGCTGTTCTAGTGTGCTGTTTGCAAGTGTTTTAAATCCTTGTTGTTTTATTAGGAGGCTATGTAATGCACTACTTAATTTAATATACATACTGTATTTGCATGTGTTTCTAGTTTTTACCTGAATGTGTGTGTGTGTGTCTCAGTTTTGTATGCATGTAACACACATTCAAAAAGTAAGCGGAGTGCTTGGCCTCACAGTGCCAACTCATCCTTCCATTCTGACTCCCCTCCCAGTCGCATCACAAATATACACATCATTTATCCGTTTCAAATGTCAACAACAAAAACAACAACATTTCCTGCCATAGGCAGGTGTTTGTCATGTACAGGGGAACTGCACTAAGACCAATCCTTAGAAGACTTAGACTTATAGTAAGATCAAATCCATTTTGACATATTTCTTTAAATGCAATTAGTTTTATGGGAAATTAAATAACTAAACCCCATTCTCTGGTGAGAACGAGTGATCGGCGCCTCCCCATCCCAGTAGATAGGAGGAGTGGAATGACAGACGGATCTGAAGTAGAGGGGTGGAGATGGACCAGGTGCAACCCCCCTTCCCCCCATAACTCTCAGCTGTTGAATCATTATTACAATGATTAATTAGAAATGGTATTGACAGGGTAAAGCCCCTGGTGTTGGGAATGGTATTGACAGGGTAAAGCCCCTGGTATTGGGAATGGTATTGACAGGGTAAAGCACCTGGAGTTGGGAATGGTATTGACAGGGTAAAGCCCCAGGTGTTGGGAATGGTATTGACAGTGTAAAGCCCCTGGTGTTGGGAATGGTATTGACAGGGTAAAGCCCCTGGAGTTGGGAATGGTATTGACAGGGTAAAGCCCCAGGTATTGGGAATGGTATTGACAGGGTAAAGCACCTGGAGTTGGGAATGGTATTGACAGGGTAAAGCCCCAGGTGTTGGGAATGGTATTGACAGTGTAAAGCCCCTGGTGTTGGGAATGGTATTGACAGGGTAAAGCACCTGGAGTTGGGAATGGTATTGACAGGGTAAAGCCCCAGGTGTTGGGAATGGTATTGACAGTGTAAAGCCCCTGGTGTTGGGAATGGTATTGACAGAGTAAAGCCCCTGGAGTTGGGAATGGTATTGACAGGGTAAAGCCCCTGGTATTGGGAATGGTATTGACAGAGTAAAGCCCCTGGTATTGGGAATGGTATTGACAGGGTAAAGCCCCTGGTATTGGGAATGGTATTGACAGGGTAAAGCCCCTGGTATTGGGAATGGTATTGACAGTGTAAAGCCCCTGGTGTTGGGAATGGTATTGACAGAGTAAAGCCCCTGGAGTTGGGAATGGTATTGACAGGGTAAAGCCCCTGGAGTTGGGAATGGTATTGACAGGGTAAAGCCCCTGGTATTGGGAATGGTATTGACAGGGTAAAGCCCCAGGTATTGGGAATGGTATTGACAGGGTAAAGCACCTGGAGTTGGGAATGGTATTGACAGGGTAAAGCCCCTGGTATTGGGAATGGTATTGACAGGGTAAAGCCCCTGGTATTGGGAATGGTATTGACAGTGTAAAGCCCCTGGTGTTGGGAATGGTATTGACAGAGTAAAGCCCCTGGAGTTGGGAATGGTATTGACAGGGTAAAGCACCTGGAGTTGGGAATGGTATTGACAGGGTAAAGCCCCTGGTATTGGGAATGGTATTGACAGGGTAAAGCCCCTGGTATTGGGAATGGTATTGACAGTGTAAAGCCCCTGGTGTTGGGAATGGTATTGACAGAGTAAAGCCCCTGGAGTTGGGAATGGTATTGACAGAGTAAAGCCCCTGGAGTTGGGAATGGTATTGACAGGGTAAAGCACCTGGAGTTGGGAATGGTATTGACAGGGTAAAGCACCTGGAGTTTTCTGTATTGTGTTTCTGTTGGGAGTCTTGTATTAGCCAGGCTTGGGGAAATGAAAGGGAGTCAGAAGAGCTTAAATCAATTGAAATGAAGATGAGAATAGAACATGATGAACTTGTCGTTAGAAAGTCTTGAGGTCACAGAATTTGTGCACAATGTTAGAGAAATGTAATTATAATTCAATTCCAGATTTGAAAGAATGATCTTAATATTTAGCCTACCACTACTTAGGCTAATAGCCTATCTTGCCTTGCTATCCTGAAAGGCCCTCAGTGAATGGTTCATCATTCTGTGATTGTTTACAGCCTAGGCTGTAGGATTGCCAATGCCAACCTTAGGTTTGACCTGAACCATAATCTCCCAGAATTCTGCATTTTGAGAGATTTTTCTAATGATGGTAAGAGGAATTATACATGAAATCTTTGAGAATTTTCAGAATCTGGCAACCCTATGATTTGTATTTCCTGAGGGGTGTGTGGGTTCAGGCTCATATTTCCTGAGGGGTGTGTGGGTCAGTCTCATATTTCCTGAGGGGTGTGTGGGTTCAGTCTCATATTTCCTGAGGGGTGTGTGGGTCAGTCTCATGTTTCCTGAGGGGTGTGTGGGTCAGTCTCATATTTCCTGAGGGGTGTGTGGGTCAGTCTCATATTTCCTGAGGGGTGTGTGGATTCAGTCTCATATTCCCTGAGGGGTGTGTGGGTTCAGTCTCATATTTCCTGAGGGGTGTGTGGGTCAGTCTCATGTTTCCTGAGGGGTGTGTGGGTCAGTCTCATATTTCCTGAGGGGTGTGTGGGTCAGTCTCATATTTCCTGAGGGGTGTGTGGATTCAGTCTCATATTCCCTGAGGGGTGTGTGGGTTCAGTCTCATGTTTCCTGAGGGGTGTGTGGGTTCAGTCTCATGTTTCCTGAGGGGTGTGTGGGTTCAGTCTCATGTTTCCTGAGGGGTGTGTGGGTTCAGTCTCATATTCCCTGAGGGGTGTGTGGGTTCAGTCTCATATTTCCTGAGGGGTGTGTGGGTTCAGTCTCATATTCCCTGAGGGGTGTGTGGGTTCAGTCTCATATTTCCTGAGGGGTGTGTGGGTTCAGTCTCATATTTCCTGAGGGGTGTGTGGGTTCAGTCTTATGTTTCCTGAGGGGTGTGTGGGTTCAGTCTCATATTCCCTGAGGGGTGTGTGGGTCAGTCTCATATTCCCTGAGGGGTGTGTGGGTTCAGTCTCATATTCCCTGAGGGGTGTGTGGGTTCAGTCTCATATTCCCTGAGGGGTGTGTGGGTTCAGTCTCATATTTCCTGAGGGGTGTGTGGGTTCAGTCTCATATTCCCTGAGGGGTGTGTGGGTTCAGTCTTGGGTGACTCAGGCCATGACTCAGGCCCTGACTGGAACTGTTTGTTGCTAAATGGAACCGGCCAGCTTCATAAGCCCATGTTAGTCATAGGAGTGAGTCAGTAACCATCAGACTAGCTTTGCCCTTTCAGACCGCAGGTTCGCGTTTCTTGCCACAAATCTTGTTTTGGAGGCAGCTATTCAGTGGTCACTAGCTGGCACAGTCACAAAGTAACCTCACAAACTAACCTTAACCCTAACATTTAACCACACTGCTAACCCTAATGCCTAACCCTAACCTTAAATTAAGACCAAAAAGCTATTTTTACAATGTAGCCAATTTTGACTTTGCAGCTGGCCTATCTAAGAGGAAAATGCTTAGTTCTGCCTCCAGGACAAGACTCATGACAATAAACGTCAACCTGCTTTCAGAGCAGGGAATTCAAGCCAAGGGAAAACACTTGATTCAAACCCTTATAAACTGTCACAAAGCTGTCTCCTCAGCTAGCCTGTAGAAGGTTTGCGGTTTGTGTCAAGTCGTTTGGCCTAATCTTTTGAGAGGGATCATGACAGTTTACGGCTTGGCTATACTAGTAGAGAGGTCTAGTGAATAAGAGTTGGAGGTCAGTTTCACTGACTAAAAATGGTGTGTTATTATTTAACTTCCTCAGTTTCATAACAGATGTGTGTGTGTTTAATGCATGTGTGTGAATGTGCATGCTATATATGTGCTGTTGTCATGGTGACATAGTTACATCAGTGCCTGTACCTCCCTCTCTTGAATTATTATTATTTTTTGTACTTTTTACCCCTTTTTCCTCCCCAATTTGGTGATATCCAGTTGGTAGTTACAATCTTGTCCCATCGCTGCAACTCCCCTACGGACTTGGGAGAGGCGAAGGTCGAGAGCTGTGCGTCCTCCGAAACAAGACCCTGCCAAGCTGCACTGCATCTTGACACACTGCAGCCAGCCGCACCAATGTGAACTCCAGTCTTTTTTATTATATCACACCTCGCTCCTCTCACCTTTCACTTGTTTTTCACCACACCTGAACCACCACCTGCCCACCGCGTCCCATGGCGGCCCCAAAGCATCATGGTAGCCAAGGCCTCACCCACCAGGTGCCACCGACTCACCCTCATCTGCTGCCATGGTGATCAGTGAGCTGAGTCAGTAATTGGTTGTCCACCCGGGGGTGGAGGTCTTGGGGGACTACAGGCTTGAAGCTCTCTGCTGCCTGGCACTCTTGTTTGTCCCTCCATCTGGTTCCGCCAGGGCCTCAACACGGCTGTGGTAGCCCACCAGGGAGTGGTGTTAATTTCGTCAACAATAACTATGACGAATAATACTCGTCAACAACCTATTTTTCCATGCTAAAACTATGACGATAACAAGACGACATGCCCTGGGAAAAAACTATCTTACAAATTACTTTATATTTTAGTAGACGAAAATGTGACGAGGCGAGAATTCCACATGAGACTAAGGACAGTTAATTTCACGTGAACCTTTTTATCCATGTTGTCCAATCAGAAGCATGCATGCAGAATATTTCATGCAATCCTCTCATTGGCAGAATGGACATCTTTCAGTTGCATGGTCTGATTGAGCTTTTCTGGGCAGCTCTCCCACACAGCTCCCAGGAGGTCACTTCAGTCACTCGTCAATCTTTTGTACTGATGCGAAGGCAGGACACTGGACCTCTAAATAACCTCAACTAGAAACAATGTTTACTCTCTCTTACTTTCATGTAGGCTATTTTTTCTTTGATCACATCAGAAACTCTATTTTCCAGTGTGAACTGTTATTCATTCATCTGTTGCCGCTCTCGCTCCACAGTTGCTTTTTTCCTATGAGAAATGTTGACTATTATGAGTACAGTAATACTTCAGGCATTTTTGTAAAGCTCAAATTATCCCGTTTTCAAGGAAACCTCTGTTATTTACCTCCTTGAGGGTTATGATGGGGAGAAAATCTGAGCTGTAAATTGTTTAATCTGTAGCCAATGCTTTATAGCGTATATGCTTATTTACGGCCGGCATTGGTTACAATCTGCCGCAATGTTGCCAGCTAAGGTATACCAGGAGATAGTAGGCCTAGTTGGACAACGCTATCTGAATGTGCACATGATGGAAGTTAGAGGTAGCCTAAATATTCATTATTTAATAGAAAAAAATGCACTCAGTATTATGTGACTAAAATGGCTGTGACTAAATCTAGACAACAATTCTCCAGAGTTTTAGTTGACTGAATAACTAAAACTAAAGAAGGATGAAATGGCTAAAATGTAACTACCGTAAGACTAAAAGACATGTTAAAACTAAGACTTAAACTAAACCTAAAATAGCTGCCAAAATGAGCACGGTCAGAGAGCACCCTGGCTGGGTATGACTCTCTCCTCTGTCTACCAAAAACCCAGGCCCCAGCCTGCTCTGTTGTTGTCCGGCCTAGTTGCTAGTCTGAGCTCTCCTGGGCCCCTGTGTTACTCATTCTCTCTCTTTCTCTCCACTTTCTTGCTTTCTTCCCATCTCTCTTCCTCTCTCTCTCCCTCCCTGCACCTCTCTCTCTCTCGTTGTACCCCTCCACCTTTAATTTTCCCTCTTTTTCCCCCTCACTTCTTGCTCTATCACATAGCTCTCTCACTCCACCACTATTTCTCTCTCTCTTTTTCCTTTTTTTGCTCTGTCCGCTCGCTATTCCTTCTTTCTCTTCCTCTCACTTCTCTCTCCCTCCCCCTCTGTCTGTCTTTGTTAGTTTCCCCATAGTCCCAGGGCCCTAATCCAGGGGTCCCCGACTCCCCGTGTTGGAGGGACACAGCTGAGAGAGAGAGAGGTGGCCAGGCAAAGCCCCTGCCTGCCAGCCTTCTATCCCCTCTCCCCCTCACCTCTTGCCCCATGCTGATCTGTGATTCCCCTGGCCTCCCTAGTATCCCCCACCCACCCCCCTCTACCCGTTCCCCGCTGGTCCCCTTGGATCCTGCCGCTCGCTCCCCTTTCACTGTTGCCCATATGTTGGGGCAGCCCCCCCCCCCCCCCCCCCCCCCAGGGCCCTGTTAACACTGCTCAGACACACACACCCCTCCCTACCCACCTCCTCAACCAAACTCCCACCACACCACCGCCGGCTTCATTTGTTGCCATTGTGTTCTTTTCTTTTTCTCCACTCTTCCATTTTTTTTTAAATCCTCGCCGGTACAATTGTCTTTGATTGACCCGCTCCTCCTGTCAATGTCTCTCTCTCCTCTACTTCCTCTATCTCTCCTTCTTTCTCTCCTCTACTTCCTCTCTCTCCTTCCTCTATTTCTCCTTCTCTCCCTCCTTTCTTTGTCCCCCTTTACACCTTAATAGATATTTTCCTTCACCTCATTCTCTGCCCTCTGCCCTCATCTGTCTCTGATTTCTCCAGGCCATGCACTGTTATATGGTGTGGCGCAGTTAATACTTAGATTTATAGGCTCCTTTAGATGTATAAATGTTCTCTCTCTCTCTCTCTCTCTCTGTTCTCTCTCTCTCTGTTCTCTCTCTCTCTCCCCCAACAGGAAACTCTTCAGACAGTCCCCAAGTTCTGCTTCCCCTTCAGTGTGGACAGGTACGTTTGTTATAACACACACACACACACTCCCTCCCCTCTCGTCGTTTGTAATGCCGCACAGCCGGCAGCCGTGTTCTCCGGAAGCTTTTTGGAGAGTTTAAGGTCCTAGACCCCCATAACACACACACACACCACCCCTCTAGGGAAGTAATGTGTCTCTTCAGAGTGTGATTTACCAAACCCAGCTGGTGGCTAGGCCCGAGCTCTCTCCTGTCCCCCACTTGGTTGAGAGGGAGCTACTTTTAACTATTTTATTATGGCCTATCAAATGCCCCCCCCCCCCCAAGTACAAAAGTACATTTTAGAATTTGTCGCAGTAAACTAATACTAAATTATACTATAGTTAATTTGTATCTCAGACTGACAACACATACAGTATGTGACTTAAAGGTACACTATGCAGAAATCGCTCCACCATTTCCTGGTTGCTAAAATTCTAATAGTTTGCCTCATTTCTGTTTATGGGCCAAAATATCAGGTATAGTGTAGAGAATCATTGTACCATCTGAACCGCAGTGAAATATATTTTGAATAACCACAAAATATTGTATTTTCAACAGTTTGAAGCTGGTGTACAAAACCCAAAGTAAAAGATGCAAAAACAAAACTCAAGACCGGGAAGCATAGAAAAGCGCACGTAGAACTTATCTACAACTTCTTAGACTTGCTTTCAATAAGAATGAAATCTATAACTCATTGAATTTGGTTGGTTCACCCAAAAAGTTACATATTGCAGCTTTAACTCCACAGCTACACACTAGCTTGTCCTATTCCTTAGCTTGACAGTTATCACACCTACAACAAGAGAGATGGTTTGGTTACTTGGAAACTGAATGTTCTCACCTCTTACACATGCACAGTCTCCACACAATATGCTACAACCTGCATCATTAGAGAGAGAACACTACTCTGGTGCTAGTGAAGTCCCTGAGTGCTATCGCCATCTACAGGAGAGATGAGGAATCACACGCATGGTGACCGCAGTCACTCCAGTCAATATCAACAGGAGTGACACATACAATGGAGGAGAAGGCAGGGAGGCAGAGAGTGGGAGGAAAACTGTGTATGTGTGTGAAGCTGTTTGACATTTCCTCCCGCGTCCGTCTCTTTCTCTTGACACTGGCTCTACTTGCTCATGTTGAGAAATCCATGGGTCAGAAGTAGCTTCACTATCATCTCCACACACACACGCACGCACGCGCACACACGCACGCACGTGCACACACACGCACACACAGCCCATTATTCCGACCTCTTGTCACACGAGAGAGAGAGAGAGGCTGCCCGCTAGGCTTCTATAGTTAGCCATGTGACACGCCGACTCAGGGCATTCTTGTCACCCCGGCTACTGGCCATGCCACACATCCACACAGCCACCCACATATCCACACAGCCATTCACTACTATAGGGTGGCGCACACAGTCAAGCTTACCGTATGCTTCCCAGTGGAAAACAGTTACATATACAGTGGCGCACAAAATGATTGACACCCTTGATAAAGATGTGTAATAATGAATGTATAAAGTAAATAATTTAAATACTGAGCTATATGTGTGCAAAAAAACATTTGGGAAATGTAATTATTTTATACTAATACAATTGCTCAGAGAAAGAGGTTTTGTAATGCGTTTTTTCTCAAAAAGTTGGGGGTCAAAATTATTGACATCCCTAAAGATACTTATAAATAAAGTAGTCAATAGTGTAGTATTTGGTCCCATATTCCTAGCACACAATGACTACATCAAATCAAGCTTGTGATTACAAACTTGGATGCGTTTGAGTTTGTTTTGGTTGTGTTTCAGATTATTTTGTGACCAATAGGTGATCTGGATAATCCTGAATGAATCGTGAATAATGATGAGTGAGAAAGTACAGAGGGTCAAAGATCATACCCCCAGGACATGCTAACCTTCACCATTACAATAACAGGGGAGGTTAGTATTTTATATCATACCCCCAAGACATGCTAACCTTCACCATTATCAATAACAGGGGAGGTTAGTATTTTATATCATACCCCCAAGACATGCTAACCTTCACCATTATCAATAACAGGGGAGGTTAGTATTTTATATCATACCCCCAAGACATGCTAACCTTCACCATTATCAATAACAGGGGAGGTTAGTATTTTATATCATACCCCCAAGACATGCTAACCTTCACCATTATCAATAACAGGGGAGGTTAGCATGTCTTAGGGGTATGATCTTTGACCCTCTAACTTTCTCACTAATCATTATTCACAATGCATTCAGGATTATCCATAATCGTGGTAGAATCCACATTAATATAGAAGTGTTTACAATAAAAGTGACTCCAAAATAACATAATACATTATTTGTCGTTCATTTCTATTGGGCACAAAATAATGTGAAACACAACCAAAACGAACTGCAAATGCATCCATAAGCTTGATGTAGTCATTGCGTGCTAGAAATTTGGGCCCAAATACAACTTTTTACTACTTAATTTATAAGAATCTTTATGGTTGTCAATCATTTTGACACCCCTACCTTTCGAGATGTTGTTTAACAAAAAAAAATAAAACATCTTTCTCTGAGCAATTGTATTAGTATAAAATAATATAATTTCCCAATTTTTTTAGCATATAATATAGCTCAGTATTTTAATAATTTACTTTATACAGTCATTATTGCTTATATTTATTAAGGGTGTCAATCATTTCGGACCCAACTGTATTACGACAAAATTTTGTAATGTTTTTGTGTTCGGCAGGGTCTGTTTTGGCTGTTTGAGCACACATATTTTTGGTAGCCGAAATCAACGCCCCTTCGTCAGTGATTGGTCGGTCAACATTAGGGATTCTTCAATTAAGTGTGGCAAAGGGTCTGAATACTTATGTAAATAAGGTATTTCTGTTTGACATTTTTTATAAATTAGTAAAAATTTCCAAAAACCTCTTTTCGCTTTGCCATTATGGGGTATTGTGTGTAGATTGATGAGGGAAAAAAATATTAGATCCATTTTAGAATAAGACTGTAACGTAATAAAATGTGAAAAAAGTCAAGGGGTCTGAATACTTTCCGAATGCACTCTATATCTCGACGTCTCAAGGAAGACAAACAGTAATATCGCCGCTTCTTTCTAGTTATTCAAGCTAATATTTAAGGGAGTATGCAAGGCACAGACATTCACTCCACCTAGCCGAGTTCTGCTAGGAGCAAACCTAACCTACTATGCGGACGCTTTCAGCCAGCAACCCTCCTAAATGGACTGTTGCCCCTAGGTACTCTACCTACGATGCTAATACTGATAATGATGATAACACTAGCAATAATAACGACACCTTTATACAGAAAGAACATTAAAGGGCACGACTTTGTGTAAAACGAGAAGCCATGTCTGAAAAGGCCTCTTTCTTTCTCTCCTCCTGCTCGAATTCCTTCTCTCTCTCTACCTCCCCTTCTTTCTAGGCCAGATTACTGTTGAAAGGACTTTTGATGTAAAAACTGCTTTATGGATAAATTTGTTTGATTGATTGCTTCCCATCCTCTCTGTCTGATGCAGTCTGTCGGTGAGCCAAGTGGGCCAGAACTTCACCTTTGTTCTGACGGACATCGAGAGCAAGCAGCGCTTCGGCTTCTGCCGCCTCTCCTCGGGGGCCCACAGCTGCTACTGCATCCTCAGGTGAGACCCCTTTGTGTGTGTGCGTGTGCGAGAGAGAGAGAGTTTCCTAAATGCCCGGCGTACCACAAGGTACAGTGTCGGCACCATTGAACTTGGATTTTTACATTTTAGTCATTTAGCAAACGCTCTTATCCAGCGACTTACAGGAGCAATTAATACAACAGAGAATTGTGTGTTATACATGTTGTTTTTAAGTCAGTTGTTACTATTCTATAGTTGGATATTCTGCATCATCATAGCAGAGAAAAAGCAAAGGGAGAGAGACAGCCAAGTAGCATTGGAAAAAGTGGAGCTACAGGACAGGACAGGTTAGGACAGGACAGAACATGTTAGAACAGGACAGATTAGGACAGGGCAGGTTAGGATGGGACATGTTAGGACAGGAGATGTTAGGAAAGGATGGGTTAGGACTGGTTAGGACAGGACAGGTTAGGGAACAGTACAGAACAGGACCGGTTCGGGCAGGACAGGTTAGGACAGGACAAGCATTACAGAGGGTCCTATGGACTCTTAAATCTGAGTAGTGACTGTACCTTCGAGAAAAGTGGCTTTTCACATTCTCTGTGGGCAGAAGTCAGGCCGTGTTCTCTGTTCATACACACCCACTCACTCACTATCTCAAACATTCTCTCTAGCACATACTGAATGCAAGATCACCCTACTTTCTACCAAGTCATCCTTTGTTGACCACCAATGGGCTCCCGAGTGGCGCAGTGGTCTAAGGCACTGCATCTTAGTGCTAGAGGTGTCACTACAGATACCCTGGTTAGAATCCAGGCTGTATCACAATCGGACGTGATTGGGAGTCCCATAGGGGCGGCACAAAATTTGCCCAGCGTTGGCCGGTGTAGGCCGTCATTGTAAATAAGAATTTGTTTTTAACTGACTTGCCTAGTTAAGTAAATAGCGCATGATTCGCGGACGGCCATTTGGCCTGGGTCTTGGTGGGGGGTGGTGAGCTTAGAGGGAAGTGACCCTGGGTCTTGGTGGGGGGTCTAGAGCGAAGTGAGTCTTGGTGGGGGGTGGGGGGTCTAGAGGGAAGTGATCCTGGGTCTTGGTGGGGGGTGGGGGGTCTAGAGGGAAGTGAGTCTTGGTGGGGGGTGGGGGGTCTAGAGGGAAGTGATCCTGGGTCTTGGTGGGGGGTGGGGGGTCTAGAGGGAAGTGAGTCTTGGTGGGGGTGGTGAGTCTAGAGGGAAGTAACCCTGGGTCTTGGTGGGGGGTGGGGGGTCTAGAGGGAAGTGACCCTGGGTCTTGGTGGGGGGTCTAGAGGGAAGTGAGTCTTGGTGGGGGGTGGTGAGTCTAGAGGGAAGTGATCCTGGGTCGGGGTGGGGGGTCTAGAGGGAAGTGAGTCTTGGTGGGGGGTGGGGGGGTCTAGAGGGAAGTGACCCTGGGTCTTGGTGGGGGGTGGGGGGTCTAGAGGGAAGTGATCCTGGGTCTTGGTGGGGGGTGGGGGGTCTAGAGGGAAGTGAGTCTTGGTGGGGGTGGTGAGTCTAGAGGGAAGTAACCCTGGGTCTTGGTGGGGGTGGTGAGTCTAGAGGGAAGTAACCCTGGGTCTTGGTGGGGGGTGGGGGGTCTAGAGGGAAGTGACCCTGGGTCTTGGTGGGGGGTCTAGAGGGAAGTGAGTCTTGGTGGGGGTGGGGGGGTCTAGAGGGAAGTGACCCTGGGTCTTGGTGGGGGGTCGTGAGTCTAAAGGGAAGTGAGCCTTGGTGGGGGGTGGGGGGTCTAGAGGGAAGTGATCCTGGGTCTTGGTGGGGGGTGGGGGGTCTAGAGGGAAGTGAGTCTTGGTGGGGGGTCGTGAGTCTAAAGGGAAGTGAGCCTTGGTGGGGGGTCTAGAGGGAAGTGATCCTGGGTCTTGGTGGGGGGTGGGGGGTCTAGAGGGAAGTGAGTCTTGGTGGGGGGTTGTGAGTCTAGAGGGAAGTGATCCTGGGTCTTGGTGGGGGGGTCGTGAGTCTAAAGGGAAGTGAGTCTTGGTGGGGGGTCGTGAGTCTAAAGGGAAGTGAGCCTTGGTGGGGGGTCTAGAGGGAAGTGATCCTGGGTCTTGGTGGGGGGTGGTGAGTCTAGAGGGAAGTGATCCTGGGTCTTGGTGGGGGGTGGTGAGTCTAGAGGGAAGTAACAACACTTCAAGACCTGAGGATGTGGCCTGATTGTTAGTGTGTTTGCACATACGCCTGTGTGTGCTAGTTTTATCGGTGTGTGTGTTTTAGTTATCATTATAATTTTGGGGGGGGCTCATCCACCACCCCCCCTCTTCGGAGGACAAAAATAAACTTTGTTTTTACATATTTTTCTTTTGTTGTTACATGTCCATTCTACACACATTTTACAGTAGTTATATAGCAACAATAAAGTCATTTGATACATTTCATATACAGTCGTGGCCAAAGGTTTTGAGAATGACACAAATATTAATTTCCACAAAGTTTGCTGCTTCAGTGTCTTTAGATATTTTTGTCAGATGTTACTATGGAATACTGAAGTATAATTACAAGCATTTCAAAAGTGTCAAAGTCTTTTATTGACAATTACATGAAGTTGATGCAAAGAGTCAATATTTGCAGTGTTGACCCTTCTTTTTCAAGACCTCTGCAATCCGTCCTGGCATGCTGTCAATTAACGTTTGGGCCACATCCTGACTGATGGCAGCCCATTCTTGCATAATCAATGCTTGGAGTTTGTCAGAATTTGTGGGTTTTTGTTTGTCCACCCGCCTCTTGAGGATTGACCACACGTTCTCAATGGGATTAAGGTCTGGGGAGTTTCCTGGCCATGGACCCAAAATATTGATGTTTTGTTCACCGAGCCACATAGTTATCACTTTTGCCTTATGGCAAGATGCTCCATCATGCTGGAAAAGGCATTGTTCGTCACCAAACTGTTCCTGGATGGTTGGGAGAAGTTGCTCTCAGAGGATGTGTTGGTACCATTCTTTATTCATGACTGTGTTCTTAGGCAAAATTGTGAGTGAGCCCACTCCCTTGGCTGAGAAGCAACCCCACACATGAAGGGTTTCAGGATGCTTTACTGTTGGCATGACACAGGACTGATGGTAGCCCTCACATTGTCTTCTCCGGACAAGTTTTTTTCCGGATGACCCAAGCAATCGGAAAGGGGATTCATCAGAGAAAATGACTTTACCCCAGTCCTCAGCAGTCCTCAGCAGTGATGTTTTCCTGGAGAGAAGTGGTTTCTTTGCTGTCCTTCTTGACACCAGGTCATCCTCCAAAAGTCTTCGCCTCACTGTGCGTGCAGATGCACTCACACCTGCCTGCTGCCATTCCTGAGCAAGCTCTGTACTGGTGGTGCCCCGATCCCAGAGCTGAATCAACTTTAGGAGACGGTCCTGGCGCTTGCTGGGCTTTCTTCGGCGCCCTGAAGCCTTCTTCACAACAATTGAACCGCTCTCCTTGAAGGTCTTGATGATCCAATAAATGGTTGATTTAGGTGCAATCTTACTGGCAGCAATATCCTTGCCTGTGAAGCCCTTTTCGTGCAAAGCAATGATGACGGCACGTGTTTCCTTCCAGGTAACCATGATTGACAGAGGAAGAACAATGATTCCAAGCACCACCCTCCATTTGAAGCTTCCAGTCTGTTATTCGAACTCAATCAGCATGACAGTGATCTCCAGCCGTGTCCTCGTCAACACTCACACCTGTGTTAACGAGAGAATCACTGACATGATGTCAGCTGGTCATTTTGTGGCAGGGTTGAAATGCAGTGGAAATGTTTTTTGGGGATTCAGTTCATTTGCATGGCAAAGAGGGACTTTGCAATTAATTGCAATTCATCTGATCACTAACGTTCTGGAGTATATGCAAATTGCCATCATACAAACTGAGGCAGCAGACTTTGTGAAAATTAATATTTGTGTCATTCTCAAAACTTTTGGTCACGACTGTACATTACATCTAGATGGATAGTACTAATACATTATTCGGTCATAACTATTATAGAACATGAGCTTTGTGTGTGTGTGACCTGAGAATAGGGCCTGATTGTGTGTGTATGTGTGCGTGTGCATGTTTGCACATGCCCCTGTGTGTGTTAGAAAGAGTACGGGAGTGTGTATTTATGTGTATCTAGTTTTATCTGTGTGTGTGTATGCACGCATGTCACTCTGATGGAGCAGCAGCTGTAGTATCTCCACTGGTTAGAGAGCCAAGCCACCACCGCTTTGGGCAAAGGCCGGAAAACGTTCCCGGATATCCCATCACTCGGGTGCTTTGAAATCCGACCACTCCAACCTCAATGTTTTGTCTCTGACTAGTAATTCCTTTGTGGTCCAGAGGCCACCCCTTCCTCTCTCTACTGATTTCTGTCTCTGTGTATGCTGGAAGAAGTACCTGGATCAGTAAGCGGTATATGTGTTGTTCAAAAACTAGGGACTATTTTGACTCCATTATTTATATT
The DNA here is from genome assembly GCF_016432855.1 of Salvelinus namaycush. Lineage (NCBI taxonomy): Eukaryota > Metazoa > Chordata > Actinopteri > Salmoniformes > Salmonidae > Salvelinus > Salvelinus namaycush. The sequence goes on along the minus strand of NC_052337.1, from coordinate 18,592,268 downwards.
TTTGAAGGTGGATAAAATATGAATGCTGACAAAAATCATTACAGTAATGTGAGAATCCGTTGCTCTCTTTCAGTCTCAGAGCTATTTCTCTCTTTCTTTTTCACTTGATTGATATCTGCCTTTCTATTTTTATCTTAATATCTTTTCATCCCCCCTTCTTCTCTTTCTCTCTCTCCTCCCTTCTCTCTCTGTCTCACCCCCCTCTCTGTCTCCCTCTCTGTCTCTCCCTCTCTCTCTCTCTTTCTGTCTTTCTCTGTCTCTCTCTCTTCCTTCTGTCAATGTCCACAGCTAATCTAACCAGTCTCAAACGCAGGATGCACATACAGTAGTCAGACTAGAGGCATGTACACAGAACAAAAATACAAATGCAACATGCAACAATTTCAAAGATTTTACTGAGTCAGTATCTCGTCTGACCACCACTTGCCTCATGCTGCGTGACACATCTACTTCGCATAGAGTTGATCAGTCTGTTGCTTGTGGAATGTTTTCCCTCTCCTTTTTAATGGCTGTGCGAAGTTGCTGGATATTGGCGAGAACTGGAACACCCTGTCTTACACGTCGATTCAGAGCATCCCAAACATGCTCAATGGGTATCATGTCTGCTGAGTATGCAGGCCATGGAAGAAGAAGTACATTTTCAGCTTCCAGGAATTGTGTACAGATCCTTGCGACATAGGGCCGTGCATTATCATGCTGGAACATAAGGTGATGGCGGCGGTAGAATGGCACGACAATGGGCCTTAGGATTTTGTCACGGTATCTCTGTGCATTTAAATTGCCATCGATAAAATTAAATTGGGTTCATTGTCCGTAGCTGATGCCTGCCCATACCATACCGCCACCATGGGGCACTCTGTTCACAACTTTGACATCAGCAAACCGCTCGCCCACACGACGCCATACACGTGGTCTGTGGTTGTGATGCCGGTTGGACGTACTGCCAAATTCTCTAAACGACGTTTGGTAGAGAAATTAACATTCAATTCTCTGGCAACAGCTCTGGTGGACATTCCTGCGGTCAGCATGCCAATTGCACGCTCCCTTCAAAACTTGAGACATCTGTGACATTGTGTTCTGTGACAAAACTGCACATTTTAGTGCCCTTTTATTGTCCCCCAGCACAAGGTGCACCTGTGTAATGATTATGCTGTTTAATTAACTTCTTATGGCTGAGATCCCGTTAACGGGATCGACTTGACAACAGCCAGTGAAAGTGCAGGGCGCCAAATTCAAACAACAGAAATCTTATAATTAAAATTCCTCAAACATACAAGTATTTTACACCATTTTAAAGATAAACTTGTTGTAAATCCAGGCACAGTGTTTGATTTCAAAAAGGCTTTACGACGAAAGCACACCAAACGATTATGTTAGGTCAGCACCTAGTCACAGAAAAACACAGCCATTTTTCCAGCCACTAACCTTTGATGATCTTCATCAGATGACACTCATAGGACTTCATGTTACACAATACATGTATGTTTTGTTCGATGTAGTTCATATTTATATCCAAAAATCTTAGTTTACATTGGCGCGTTATGTTCAGTAATGTTTTGCTTCCAAAACATCCGGTGATTTTGCAGAGAGCCACATCAATTTACAGAAATACTCATAATAAACATTGATAAAAGATACAAGTATTTTACATGGAACTTTAGATAAACTTCTCCTTAATGCAACCGCTGTGTCAGATAAAAAAAAAAAAAACTTGACTGCCCTTGACCAGCACAAAAACATCCTGTGGCGTTCTGCATTAGCATCGAATAGCCCCTGCGATATGCAACTTTTCAAGGAAGTCAGGAACCAATATACACAGTCAGTTAGGAAAGCTAAGGCTAGCTTTTTCAAACAGAAATGTACATCCTGCAGCACAAATTCCAAGAAGTTTTGGGACACTGTAAAGTCCATGGAGAAAAAGAGCACCTCCTCCCAGCTGCCCACTGCACTGAGGCTAGGAAACACTGTCACTACCGATAAAGCTACGATAAGCGATCATTTCAATAAGCATTTTTCTACGGCTGGCTATGCTTTCCACCTGGCTACCCCTACCCCGGCCAGCAGCTCTGCACCCCCTGCAGCAACTTCCCCAAGCCCCCTCGCTTCTCCTTCACCCAAATCCAGACAGCTGATGTTCTGAAATAGCTGTAAAATCTGGATCCCTACAAATCAGCTGGGCTAGACAATCTGGACCCTCTCTTTCTAAAATTATCCTCCAAAATTGTTGCAACCCCTATTACTAGCCTGTTCAACCTCTCTTTCGTATCATCTGAGATCCCCAAATATTGGAAAGCTGCCGCGGTTATCCCCCTCTTCAAAGGGGGAGACACTCTAGACCCAAACTGTTATAGACATATATCCATCCTGCCCTGCCTTTCTAAAATCTTAGAAAGCCAAGTTAACAAACAGATCACCGATCATTTCGAATCCCACCTTACCTTCTCCACTATGCAATCTGGTTTCCGAGCTGGTCATGGGTGCACCTCAGCCACGCTCAAGGTCCTAAACGATATCATAACCGCCATCGATAAAAGACAGCACTGTGCAGCCGTCTTCATCGACCTGGCCAAGACTTTCGACTCTGTCAATCACTGCATTCTTATCGGCAAACTCAATAGCCTTGGTTTCTCAAATGACTGCCTCCCCTGATTCACCAACTACTTCTCAAATAGAGTTCAGTGTGGCAAATCGGAGGGCCTGTTGTCCGGTCCTCTAGGGGTGCCACAGGGTTCAATTCTCGGGCCAACTCTTTTCTCTGTATATATCAATGATGTCGCTCTTGCTGCTGGTGATTCTCTGATCCACCTCTACGCAGACGACACCATTCTGTATACATCTGGCCCATCTTTGGACGCTGTGTTAACAAACCTCCAAACGAGCTTCAATGCAATTAACACTCCTTCCGTGGCCTCCAACTGCCTTTTAAGGTCAACCGATTAATCAGCATGGTCGATTAATTAGGGCCGATTTCAAGTTTTCATAACAATCGGTAATCTCCATTTTTGGATTACATTGCACTCCACGAGGAGACTGCGTGGCAGGCTGACCACCTGATACGCGAGTGCAGCAAGGAGCCAAGGTAAGTTGCCAGAGAGCATTAAACTTATCTTATAAAAAAACAATCAGTCTTAACATAATCACTAGTTAACTACACATGGCTGATGATATTACTATTTTAACTAGCTTGTCCTGCATTGCAAATAATCAATGCGGTGCCTGTTAATTTATCATTGAATCACAGCCTACTTCGCCAAACGGGTGATGATTTAACAAGCGCATTCGCGAAAAAAGCACTGTCGTTGCACCAATGTACCTAACCATAAACATCAATGCCTTTATTAAAATCAATACACAAGTAGATTTTTTTTAAACCTGCAGATTTAGTTCAGATAAATTAATGTTAGCAGGCAATATTAACTAGGGAAATTGTGTCACTTCTCTTGCGTTCTGTGCAAGCAGAGTCAGGGTATATGCAGAGGTTTGGGCCGCCTGGCTCGTTGCGAACTGTGTGAAGACCATTTCTTCCTATCAAAGACAGTAATTAATTTGACAGAATTTGACATAATTATGACATAACATTGAAGGTTGTACAATGCAACAGCAATATTTAGACTTATGGTTGCCACCCGTTCGATAAATACGGAACGGTATTTCACTGAAAGAATAAACTTTTTGTTTTCGAAATGATTTGACCATATTAATTTGTATTTTTTTTACCTTTATTTAACTACGCAAGTCAGTTAAGAACAAATTCTTATTTTAAATGACGGCCTAGGAATAGTGGGTTAACTGCCTTGTTCAGGGGCAGAACGGCAGATTTTTACCTTGTCGGCTCGGGGATTTGATCTTGCAACCTTTCGGTTATTAGTCCAACGCTCTAACCACTAGGCTACCTGCCTCCCCGACCAAAGGCTTGTGTTTCTGTGTGTTTATTATATTATAATTAAGTCTATGATTTGATATTTGATAGAGCAGTCTGACTGAGCGGGTGTAGTCAGCAGCAGGCTTGTAAGCATTCATTCAAACAGCACTTTCCTGCGTTTGCCAGCAGCTCTTCACAATGCTTGAAGAACAGCGCTGTTTATAACTTCAAGCCTATCAACTCCCGAGATTAGGCTGGCAATACTATAGTGCCTATAAGAAGTCAATGGTATATGAAATACAAATGGTATAGAGAGAAATAGTCCAATAATTCCTATAATAACTACAACCTAAAACTTCTTAACAGGGAATATTGAAGACTCATGTTAAAAGGAACCACCAGCTTTCATATGTTCTCATGTTCTGAGCAAGGAACTTAAACGTTAGCTTTTTTACATGGCACATATTGCACTTTTACTTTCTTCTCCAACACTGTGTTTTTGCATTATTTAAACCAAATTGAACATGTTTCATTATTTATTTGAGACTAAATATATGTTTATTTATGTATTATATTAAGTTAAAATAAAAGTGTTCATTCAGTATTGTTGTAATTGTCAATATTACAAATTATATATACAAATCGGGCGATTAATTTGTATTGGATTTTTTTGGTCCTCCAATAATCGGTATCGGCGTTGAAAAATCATAATCGGTCGACCTCTATTTTAAATGCTAGCAAAACTAAATGCTCTTCAACCGATTGCTGCCCACACCCTCCCTCCTGACGGTTCTGACTTAGAATACGTCGACAGCTACAAATGCCTAGCTGTCTGGTTAGACTGTTAACTCTCCTTTCAGACTCACATTAAGCATCTCCAATCCAAAATGAAATCTAGAATCGGCTTCCTATTTCGCAACAAAGCATCCTTCACTTATGCTGCCAAACATACCCTCGTAAAACTGACTATCCTACCGATCCTTGACTTCGGCGATGTCCTTTACAAAATAGCCTCCAACACTCTACTCAGCAAACTGGATGCAGTCTATCACAGTGTCATCCGTTTTGTCACCAAAGCCCCATATACTACCCATCACTGCGACCTGTATGTTCTCGTTGGCTGGCCCTCGCTACATATTCGTCGCCAAACCCACTGGCTCCAGGTCATCTATAAGTCTTTGCTAGGTAAAGCCTCGCCTTATCTCAGCTCACTGGTCACCATATCAGCACCCACCCGTAGCACGCGCTCCAGCAGGTATATCTCACTGGTCATCCCCAAAGCCAACACTTCCTTTGGCCGCCTTTCCTTCCAGTTCTCTGCTGCCAATGACTGGAGCGAATTGCAAAAATCACTGAAGCTGGAGACTTATATCTCCCTCTCTAACTTTAAGCATCAGCTCTCAGAGCAGCTTACCGATCACTGTACCTGCACACAGCCAATCTGTAAATAGTCGCCTGATGACCAGGTGGCGAATCGCATCTCTGCATGTCTGGCAGACATATCAGTGTGGATGACGGATCACCACCTCAAGCTGAACCTCGGCAAGACGGAGCTGCTCTTCCTCCCGGGGAAGGACTGCCCGTTCCATGATCTCGCCATCACGGTTGACAACTCCATTGTGTCCTCCTCCCAGAGCGCTAAGAACCTTGGCGTGATCCTGGACAACACCCTGTCGTTCTCAAATAACATCAAGGCGGTGGCCCGTTCCTGTAGGTTCATGCTCTACAACATCCGCAGAGTACGACCCTGCCTCACACAGGAAGCGGCGCAGGTCCTAATCCAGGCACTTGTCATCTCCCGTCTGGATTACTGCAACTCGCTGTTGGCTGGGCTCCCTGCCTGTGCCATTAAACCCCTACAACTCATCCAGAACGCCGCAGCCCGTCTGGTGTTCAACCTTCCCAAGTTCTCTCACGTCACCCCGCTCCTCCGCTCTCTCCACTGGCTTCCAATTGAAGCTCGCATCCGCTACAAGACCATGGTGCTTGCCTACGGAGCTGTGAGGGGAACGGCACCTCAGTACCTTCAGGCTCTGATCAGGCCCTACACCCAAACAAGGGCACTGCGTTCATCCACCTCTGGCCTGCTCGCCTCCCTACCACTGAGGAAGTACAGTTCCCGCTCAGCCCAGTCAAAACTGTTCGCCGCTCTGGCACCCCAATGGTGGAACAAACTCCCTCACGACGCCAGGACAGCGGAGTCAATCACCACCTTCCGGAGACACCTGAAACCCCACCTCTTTAAGGAATACCTAGGATAGGATAAAGTAATCCTTCTGACCCCCCCCCCCCCCCCCTTAAAAGATTTAGATGCACTATTGTAAAGTGGCTGTTCCACTGGATGTCATAAGGTGAATGCACCAATTTGTAAGTCGCTCTGGATAAGAGCGTCTGCTAAATGACTTAAATGTAAATGTAAATAGCACACCCAACTACCTTATCCCCATATTGTTATTTATCTTCTTGCTTTTTTGCACCCCATTATCTCTACTTGCACATCATCATCTGCACATCTATCACTCCAGTATTAATGCTAAATTGTAATTATTTTTCCTCTATGGCCTATTACCTTACCTCCCTACTCTTCTACATTTGCACACAATGTTCATAGATTTTTCTATTGTGTTATTGACTGTACGTTTGTTTGTGTAACTCTGTGTTGTTGTTTTTGTCGCACTGCTTTGTTTTATCTTGGCCAGGTCGCAGTTGTAAATGAGAACTTGTTCTCAACTGGCCTACCTAGTTAAATAAAGGTGAAATAAAAAATAAATAAATATCCTCTTCATGTTAATTCTTGGTGGCCCAGTCACACAATGTACTCTAGAAACAGCAATAATTGAAACCCATGCATATGTTTGAGTTTTACGTCAGAGTCAGATGGATACTGCTTTGTAGCTTTCTAACCAGCACCCTAATCCAAAATCTGAACCTTGTTTCTGGGCTTCATGGGGGTGAAACTTAGCAACGCCATCTTTTTGTCCATACGCATGGACTGCTAGCTGTTTGCTAATAGGATTAGCCCAATATGGAATTTGCAGATCACCTATATGACCGGGTCCTCTTTCTATTCTCTCTAATTGGAAGTTCCCAGTAGTTATTTACCTGTTTTTTTGGCTAGCTCTGGTGAGTAGGCTAGCTCGCATCACCTCAGGGAGGGCCCTATCAATTTTTCCTCTTGCTGTTTCTCTGGCTCTCTCTCTCTGTCCGTCTGTCCCACTCCCCAGAGAGAGTGCAGGGTCGTCCATTTTGTTTTAATTGAGCAGAAACATGTGAAGGGATCAGAAATATCTCGAAGGATTAGGGGGTTTGGGGGAGAGTGCGAGGGAGGGATGAAAACTGAAGTCGGGGCCCACCCCCGCGGCTCACTTCATGGAGCAAAACAAGGGTTCTGCTGGGTATGAATGTAGTTAACGTGACCTCTGAACCCGCCGAACTGTTGACATGGAAAGCAGCCAGGGCCGCGTCCACAGAACGCCTTTTGTTCATCTCATTTACCCTCCCTCGTCCTCTCCTGTTTCTCCACTTTGAGGGAGGGATAGAGGGAGGGGGGTAGAGAGAGAGAGTTGGCAGCTCGGATGGGAGGAATGCGAACAGGGAGCCCCCTTTTCTTTTCCCAGGCTTTAGAAACAAGTGGTGGGCCCTCTCAGAGCAGGAACAGCACGTCCTCTCTAGCAGGTTTGCTCAGGCTCAACTCAATCGACACTGACAGGTTCCTGGCCTGGCCAGGCCAATTGGCAGAGCATGGGGGAGGGGGGCAACATGGGGCTGGCTGGCCGCGTTTTGTGTTGTTGTTTGGGGGAAGGGGGGCAGTGGGGTGACTACAGGATAACAGGGGTAGTGGAGGGCACACCTGTGAGGCAACAAGGTTGGTTGGATTGTGGATGTGACAGGCATGTTCATTCATGACTTTATAGGTGCATTCTCTAGGTTCTTTGTTTACATTTTATTTGGTTTGATTGTTAGTTTGATTGATTATATTATTATGTGTTTATTGACCGTACTGTGTTAAATTTGAGCAAAGATTTGAGGTAAACAATTATCATCTAAACTTTGAGCATTGAATGTTAACATTAGTTCCTTGACTCCAGTGTCACTGGTTCATAAACAGAACTTGTTTGGACACTGCTATATTTTCATTAATTTTGTGCTCAGTATGTAGACTAGTTCTTCTGTGCACTAGTTGTCAAACGATACTCTAAATCGACTAGGGCTGACCACATTTATTTGACTGGTCGATTGTTTGGTCGATAGATTTTTTTAGTCGAGCAGTGGCAAATAAATATTAAGAAATTATGGCACACGAGACACCTGTCTGATTCACACCTGTCTGATTCACACCTGTCTCGGTGGACTAATCCATTGCAGAAGCTGTGGGGATGGCACACCAGTATCACCAGTAGACATTTACTGTTAATTTTCATAATTTTTAATCTACACTGTTTGTTTGGTTACAGTCATTTCTGTTACTGCATTAAATATATTATTATTAGAGTCTTACCATTGTCATTGTTGGAGTGGACACGTTGTTTACAGAGCGCACAACCTAGGCTACACTTGTGAGAGAAGAAAAAGTTTGGCTTTATTTCATTCCATTTACGAGTTGTCAATTTATTCATTGTCTTTTGTTTGGGGCGCTCCTGTCAATCTTGAGTAAGGACACACTACTGTTTACGCATAGAAGTAGCCCTAGGCTACCTGGCCTGCACGCAAATGTAGGCCTATAATTGTGCCCATCTGGGGATCGAATACTATTTCTGATTGTCTTAACTCTCTATCACTGTGGAGCTTCTCAAAGTCATTTTTTCTTTGCCTCACACAGAAAGTAAACAAAGTCTGTTTTTTCATCCATTGAGAATGACAATAGTTCCTCAATGTAACCTATTTGAAAAATCTTTCCAGCTCTTTAGATAACCACTCAGCATGAAAGGGGGAAAAAAATGTCATTCTCTGATCCAGTGGAAACGTCATAAAATAGGCCTACCTGATTACTTCTTATCCCTTGCGCAAAATAGCCTACAGCTGTGTCTGTCTGTCTGGTGCTTACAGGTGCAGGAAACTCCTGAAGGCTGGATCAAGTTAATAGTTGATACAATGTTTCAAGTTCCTTGCAGACAGGCCATGGGTAGCCAGTGTGACTTAAAGGATATTTATTTTTATCCGGATATTTTGTACCTGGGGGCTGCAATGTTGTTGTTTTTTGCTTTATGTAGGCTATTTTTACATATTGGCAATAGAAGTTACTTTTAGATTTCTATAATTTTCATTTAGATAGAATTTTGATTAACCACATGACTTTGCTTTTTAGATATGAAGACTTTATTATAAATTAAATGAAAAAGTTCCATGAAAATGTGCTTATGATAATCATAACTGGCACGCAGATCAGTAGAAATGGTACGATAACTTGGTACTCCAAATGGAAAAGGTTTTCGACCTCTGTTATAGCCTATTACCGGCAACTTTAGAAGTGTAATGGTAGAATCTGTGAAGGCCAGCAGCAGCGGGAGGATCCAGAACAGGGTTTTTTCTTCTGGTTAGGCTTTATTGATATCTGGCTTCCGCTTTAGTAACTTTGAAGAATCTCAAATATAAAATATATTTGGATTTGTTTAACACCTGTTTTTGTTACTACATGATTCCATATGTGTTATTTCATAGTTTTGATGTCTTCACTATTATTCTACAATGTAGAAAATAGTTAAAATAAAGAAATTAGTAAGTGTGTCCAAACTTTTGACTGGTACTGTATATCATACACTACAGTTGAAGAACAATGGGAGAGAAATTCTGCTTTGAAAGTTGATAAACTTGTAACCCCACTTTTGAGAAAATGGCCCTTGAATATTTTGTAATACCTACTGGAGAGCTCCTCTTTGTCTACGCCCATTCTGCATCGTTCACACCCTCTTAAGCCTTAGCCCCACCCATCTCTTTAAGGATTCACATGTGAGGCCATGTGCTAAACAGAGTGAGTATTCTAGTGTACTAAACAACCAAAGATTTCAAGATTAAAGTCTGGTTTATACTACGTCTATCAACATGTCTGTAGACAATTGTCACAGTGACATCATGAACATTCTATTGTCGTCCGACATCAAACTTGTCCTTGTCGTTATAAAAAAGGATAAACACAAAAACGACAGGTGGTCCAAAATTTTAACACCAATAAACCCTTCCGTTTAAAAATGTATTTAGTATACACTACCGTTTAAAGGTTTGGGGTCACTTCGACATTTCCTTGTTTTTGAAAGAAAGCACATTTTTTGTCCATTAAAATCATTTCAAATTGATCACAAATACAGTGTACACATTGTTGATGTTGTAAATGGCTGTTGTAGCTGGAAATGGGTAATTGTTATGGAATATCTACATAGGCATACAGAGGCTGATTAAAGAAGCAATAAAACTGGCCTTCTTTAGACTAGTTGAGTATCTGGAGCATCAGCATTTGTGGGTTCGATTACAGGTTCAAAATGGCTAGAAACAAAATAGCTTTCTTCTAAAACTCGTCAGTCTATTCTTGTTCTGAGAATTGAAGGCTGTTCCATGCGAGAAAATGCCAAGAAACTGAAGATCTCGTACAACGCTGTGTACTACTTCACAGAACAGCTCAAACTGTCTCTAACCGGAATAGAAAGAGGAGTGGGAGGCACTGGCACACAACTGAGCAAGAGGACAAGTACATTAGAGTGTCTAGTTTGAGAAACAGATGCCTCACAAATCATCAACTGGGAGCTTCATTAAATAGTACCCGCAAAACACTAGTCTCAATGTCAACAGTGAACTGGCGACTCCGGGACGCTGGCCTTCTAGGCGGCCAGAATTTTCTCCATCTCCTTAGCTATCATACTCTGCTTCCACCAGCATTCCACTGATTTCAAAACTTGGTCAACTTCTTCCATGATCGCCGTTTCAGAATACTCTACAATGTCTGGTTCAATGAAGATGTTATTACCTAAATCAGGGATTTCCTCATCGTCTCCAGAAGTGGAGAGCATTAGCAACACTTTTGCAGTTCTTCGCGATACCTTTTAAAAGCTGCGTTAGAAATTATTACTTATACATACTGAGCAGCTCATATTATAGACAGAAGCATGCTACATGGCAGACCAATCTGAACTCATCTTTCTGCATGTTCAGCCCATCCATTATCTCAGCCAATCATGGCTAGTGGGAAGCTTCCTGTCTTTTCCCGTGGCTAAACCAACTAGGCTTGTAATTTAACAATTTTATTCATATTCACAGATGACATACAAGTTTGTTATTAAGGCACATGAAAGTTCACATGTTCCAGAAGGCATTTCTGCAAAAAGTAGAAGTAGTGACGTGCAACATATGCCTAGTTTCCTGAAACCAGTCACATATGAAAAAGTACACATTTTTACATTTCATCCAATCGACCAAAAGAACAGACGACTCTCGGCGACAGCCCTTAAAATCGACACAACCTTTTTGACGTTTCATCTAATTTATCGTATTTCCAACACCTACCACCAAGAGGTCACGCACAATTAAGACCACAATACTAGACCCCAACAAAAATGAAACAAAGAACAAGAAAAAATGAAGAATGGAAAAAGCCAATCCAATTCTGCAGACTGTTGACTAGAGACAATCCCTTAGGGAGGGGAACTCTGGACTATAGAGTGGCCCAGCGTGTGGCACTTTCTCCGGGGCTCCTCTTCACTTCAGCTGGGGGGATTAAAGCCGCGCTAGGCCTCTGACCTTGCTTTGTTTACATCCGACACAAAAAACACAATCATTACAAACCCCTCTGTCTTCTTCGACACAGTAAAGGCTGTGACCTGCACACACAGCGGCACCATACGTGTGCGCCGATCGGAAAATAAATCAATTGGGGAATTCGATTAGTTTACCTCAATGGGCGGCAATGGGCCCAACCGGCAGGCGGCTAAGTGGAAAGCGGTACGGTTGAGAGGGTTAGAAGAGACTGAAGGAGATCGTAGAATGGTGTTTGGAGATTAAGGTGTTAATGGGGTCTGATTAAATGTGAAATGGACTGATTTGGTGAGCTATGTCCTTGGCTGAACACACAGTGTTTGTAAATGTCCACTTGAGAGCACCCAGTGTTGTGGCTGGTTATACCGGCCGGCTGGTCCCGCTGTTTAACCTCCCATTGATGGTGTTGTGGTTTGTAAAACTGTATGTGGATCCAGCAGCAGCAATACACTACCAGGGCTTACCCTAAGGTCTGCTCTTTACTGTACAAGGGATGAATGGATGAGGCACTCTTGCCACAATGCAAAGCCGAGCACACACTCATGCGAACACACGCACACGCACACTGTTGAATGCTATAGGTCTAAGGTAGAACACAAATGTCTAGAGGCCTGGTGTATTGATGATTATGTATTGATGAAGTACCACTTCTGTCGCCATATCACTGATCCCTGTGTGATTGTGTCTGTGTGTGTGTGTGTGTGTGGTGTGTCTGTCTGTCTGTCTGTGTCTGTCTGTCTGTCTGTCTGTCTGTCTGTCTGTCTGTCTCTCTGTGTGTGTATCTGTCTGTCTGTCTGTCTGTCTCTCTGTGTGTGTATCTGTCTGTCTGTCTCTCTGTCTCTCTGTGTGTGTATCTGTCTGTCTGTCTCTCTGTCTCTCTGTGTGTGTATCTGTCTGTCTGTCTCTCTGTCTCTCTGTGTGTGTATCTGTCTGTCTGTCTCTCTGTCTCTCTGTGTGTGTATCTGTCTGTCTGTCTCTCTGTCTCTCTGTGTGTGTATCTGTCTGTCTGTCTCTCTGTCTCTCTGTGTGTGTATCTGTCTGTCTGTCTCTCTGTCTCTCTGTGTGTGTATCTGTCTGTCTGTCTCTCTGTCTCTCTGTGTGTGTATCTGTCTGTCCGTCTGTCTGTCCCTCTGTGTGTGTATCTGTATGTCCGTCTGTCTGTCTCTCTGTGTGTGTGTCTGTCTGTCTGTCTCTCTGTGTGTGTGTGGTGTGTGTGTCTGTCTCTGTGTGTGTGTGTGTGTGACAGCAGCAGCAGACCTGGCTTAATAACTTCCCTTGCCCTTTACAGGCTGGGAGGAGGGACCATAAAGGCAGAGTGGAAGGGCCATCCAGGGAAATACACAGGAGTCATTCACTCCCAGCCAATTAAAACGCTTGTTGACGTATTTATGTCCTGCCTGCCCCACCCCTCACCCTCACCTACTTCCCCTGCTTCCAACCTCACCCCCACATCTCGACTCTGAAGCTAAACCTTACGATTCGTGTCCGAGATTGGAGAAGGGGATGTTAGATTGCCGGATGATTACCAAGGCAGTGTGTCGCTAATTCAAAGTATATCTGAAACTATCAAGTAGGGTGTTATCCCGGGACGTTAGGCTAACTGTAAATGCTACTTATCTTTGCGTGACAAATATTTATTTACTTGACAAATATTTACTTACATGACAAATATTTACTTACTTGACAAATATGTCATAGCAATTAGGTGGTACGCTTTTGTGAGTGCCAAGGCTGCCGTTTCATTATCTCCCTTGTACTGGGATTGAGATTGAACCACATGGACTAGTTCGACCACATGGTTTAGACAGTGAATTCCTGGCAAGCTTAAAATCTCATGACTGGTCATGTACGGTTTGCCTTACTTGCAGTTGTGGTTAGCTAATGAGTAAAAAATATATTTAACAGTCACCCAAATGTCAGGGAAACCTCCTGTTTTAAATTCACTTCCTGTTAAAACGGTCCATGGTATGGAAGGATTGTATGATATAGGAATTGAATATAGCTAGCTACTATAATATGTCAGGTCCCATCACTGTGCAAGATGTAAATGCTACAACTGACGGTCCACTTAACTCTGAGGATTGGGTTTCATGAAAGCACTCGTCATGTCGGAAACATGTCGCGTTCCAGGTAGCCAGGCACTTGACACTAAATAAAACCATCAACATTTAGCCAAGTCAGCTTGTGTGTGATAGAAGTAGCTGAGTAAGCGGAGCCCGGCTGACGGGCATCCTGCCACTAAGATACAGCCAAATGAAATTCAGTGGGTTGTTTCACACTCCTTTCTTTTTACTGGCCCTCTAATCGGCCCCAGTTTCCGCTGCTCCCCGACATTCTTTAAAAAGCCCTCCTGGTATAAAGGGCCCTACGCAAACAGAGCGACGGAGCGTCGTATATGGTCCGTTCCAAAATCCGAGTCACACAAAATTAAATAGAACTACTTAGAAAATGATGGTCCGTCGCTGCGTTTTACGTAAAGTGTGTAGCGGCCTTAGGTCCCCTGGGGGCCCACTATTCCTTCTGGCTGTTTTACACAAGTCTTTCGAGTCACTCATCCGCCTTTGTTTAACCCCTGACCCTGCGAAACAAGGCTCCGTCAAAAGTTCTGAGGGGCTGGCGGCGAGGAAATGGAATAAGTGTTTGGTTACAAACAAAACAGGCACTGGCGGTACGTCATAAATCGTTGGTGCAGCAGGAGTGCCGCCACGGCCGGCCTATTGCACGAGGGCGTCGGGCTCGTAAAGTTTTAACGTGGCCTGGTCTTTCTGCCGACTGTTTTGTTTTTAAGGGGCTCAGGAGTGGTGTCTGCCGCGGAGGGGGGACAGTAGATGGCTGTTATATCGCATGTGTGAGTGTGTTTACAGGGGAGTGGGGTGTGTGTCGGGGAAGAGTATCTGTGTGTGCACTGCAGAGAGTATTTGTGAGCCCTGGGACATTGTGTGGTTATTATAAGAAAGCCCTATGACATTGTGTGGTTATTATAAGAAAGCCCTGAGACATTGTGTGGTTATTATACGAAAGCCCTGGGACATTGTGTGGTTATTATAAGAACGCCCTATGACATTGTGTGGTTATTATATGAAAGCCCTGGGACATTGTGTGGTTATTATAAGAAAGCCCTGGGACATTGTGTGGTTATTATTAGAAAGCCCTATGACATTGTGTGGTTATTATAAGAAAGCCCTATGACATTGTGTGGTTATTATAAGAAAGCCCTGGGACATTGTGTGGTTATTATAAGAAAGCCCTATGACATTGTGTGGTTATTATAAGAAAGCCCTGGGACATTGTGTGGTTATTATAAGAAAGCCCTGGGACATTGTGTGGTTATTATAAGAAAGCCCTATGACATTGTGTGGTTATTATAAGAAAGCCCTATGACATTGTGTGGTTATTATAAGAAAGCCCTGGGACATTGTGTGGTTATTATAAGAAAGCCCTATGACATTGTGCTGTTATTATAAGAACGCCCTGGGACATTGTGTGGTTGCTGTCTGAAAGCCCTGGGACACTGTGTGGTTATTATATAGAAAGCCCTGGGACATTGTGTGGTTATTATAAGAAAGCCCTGGGACATTGTGTGGTTGCTGTCTGAAAGCCCTGGGACACTGTGTGATTATTATAAGAAAGCCCTGGGACATTGTGTGGTTATTATAAGAAAGCCCTGGGACATTGTGTGGTTGCTGTCTGAAAGCCCTGGGACACTGTGTGATTATTATATAGAAAGCCCTGGGACATTGTGCGGTTATTATAAGAAAGCCCTGGGACATTGTGTGGTTATTATAAGAATGCCCTGGGACATTGTGTGGTTGCTGTCTGAAAGCCCTGGGACACTGTGTGATTATTATATAGAAAGCCCTGGGACATTGTGCGGTTATTATAAGAAAGCCCTGGGACATTGTGCGGTTATTATAAGAAAGCCCTATGACATTGTGTGGTTATTATAAGAAAGCCCTATGACATTGTGTGGTTATTATAAGAAAGCCCTGGGACATTGTGTGGTTATTATAAGAAAGCCCTATGACATTGTGCTGTTATTATAAGAACGCCCTGGGACATTGTGTGGTTGCTGTCTGAAAGCCCTGGGACACTGTGTGATTATTATATAGAAAGCCCTGGGACATTGTGTGGTTATTATAAGAAAGCCCTGGGACATTGTGTGGTTGCTGTCTGAAAGCCCTGGGACACTGTGTGATTATTATAAGAAAGCCCTGGGACATTGTGTGGTTATTATAAGAAAGCCCTGGGACATTGTGTGGTTGCTGTCTGAAAGCCCTGGGACACTGTGTGATTATTATATAGAAAGCCCTGGGACATTGTGCGGTTATTATAAGAAAGCCCTGGGACATTGTGCGGTTATTATAAGAAAGCCCTGTCCAGAATGTAGATGCGGAGGACTCTGAGAGCATGATAGCGATGTCACCATGCAGGCAATCCGCTGTCACAACTGCTCCCTCTCTTGGACCTTGACTCTTGACTTAATTTCTTCCTCCATGTCTTCTTCCACCTCTTCCTTGACCTCTCAAGTCATTGGAGTTCAATTCAATATTATTTAATATCCCCTGATGTAAAATATCACAGAAGTAATGCTTAACATTCTTCTCCATCTTACCATTGACCATGAGCTGTCAATACAAGTCTTCACCCAGCACCACAATCCCAAGACAACTGCTCAGCGATCTTATGAAGGGGTATATGCTTTCTGGGTATGTGTGATACTTTCCCCCCTTTAATCCTTCTTCAGGCATGTGTCGTTATTCCTAGAGAACACAAAAGCGTCTGCGGCTAACAAACGACGAGCAGATGTCCCAGTTCAAATGAGTCAATTAACTTCCAGCAGCACTTTAGCTTCCCTCGCATGGCATTCTTTAACACAGTCACCCATAAAGCTTAGCGAAACAGATGTTTCTCCAAATCTGGCTAGGCGAATGAAAAACGGACCTTTGGAGAAAAAGGAAGCTAATAGCAGCTAATCAAATGATATTAAAAATATATCTTAATGGATTTTTGCAGGTTTTTTGGAGCCTGGTGGGTTACCTTATTATTTAACCCTGGTGGGTTACATTATTATTTAACCCTGGTGGGTTACATTATTATTTAACCCTGGTGGGTTACATTATTATTTAACCCTGGTGGGTTACCTTATTATTTAACCCTGGTGGGTTACGTTATTATTTAACCCTGGTGGGTTACGTTATTATTTAACCCTGGTGGGTTACGTTAATATTTAACCCTGGTGGGTTACGTTAATATTTAACCCTGGTGGGTTACGTTATTATTTAACCCTGGTGGGTTACGTTATTATTTAACCCTGGTGGGTTACCTTATTATTTAACCCTGGTGGGTTACGTTATTATTTAACCCTGGTGGGTTACGTTAATATTTAACCCTGGTGGGTTACCTTATTATTTAACCCTGGTGGGTTACCTTATTATTTAACCCTGGTGGGTTACCTTATTATTTAACCCTGGTGGGTTACCTTATTATTTAACCCTGGTGGGTTACCTTATTATTTAACCCTGGTGGGTTACGTTAATATTTAACCCTGGTGGGTTACGTTAATATTTAACCCTGGTGGGTTACGTTATTATTTAACCCTGGTGGGTTACCTTATTATTTAACCCTGGTGGGTTACCTTATTATTTAACCCTGGTGGGTTACCTTATTATTTAACCCTGGTGGGTTACGTTATTATTTAACCCTGGTGGGTTACCTTAATATTTAACCCTGGTGGGTTACCTTAATATTTAACCCTGGTGGGTTACGTTATTATTTAACCCTGGTGGGTTACGTTATTATTTAACCCTGGTGGGTTACCTTATTATTTAACCCTGGTGGGTTACCTTATTATTTAACCCTGGTGGGTTACCTTATTATTTAACCCTGGTGGGTTACCTTATTATTTAACCCTGGTGGGTTACCTTATTATTTAACCCTGGTGGGTTACCTTATTATTTAACCCTGGTGGGTTACCTTATTATTTAACCCTGGTGGGTTACGTTAATATTTAACCCTGGTGGTTTACGTTAATATTTAACCCTGGTGGGTTACCTTATTATTTAACCCTGGTGGGTTACCTTATTATTTAACCCTGGTGGGTTACCTTATTATTTAACCCTGGTGGGTTACGTTAATATTTAACCCTGGTGGGTTACCTTATTATTTAACCCTGGTGGGTTACGTTAATATTTAACCCTGGTGGGTTACGTTAATATTTAACCCTGGTGGGTTACCTTATTATTTAACCCTGGTGGGTTACCTTATTATTTAACCCTGGTGGGTTACGTTATTATTTAACCCTGGTGGGTTACGTTATTATTTAACCCTGGTGGGTTACCTTAATATTTAACCCTGGTGGGTTACGTTATTATTTAACCCTGGTGGGTTACGTTATTATTTAACCCTGGTGGGTTACGTTATTATTTAACCCTGGTGGGTTACCTTATTATTTAACCCTGGTGGGTTACGTTATTATTTAACCCTGGTGGGTTACGTTAATATTTAACCCTGGTGGGTTACCTTATTATTTAACCCTGGTGGGTTACCTTATTATTTAACCCTGGTGGGTTACGTTAATATTTAACCCTGGTGGGTTACGTTAATATTTAACCCTGGTGGGTTACCTTATTATTTAACCCTGGTGGGTTACCTTATTATTTAACCCTGGTGGGTTACGTTAATATTTAACCCTGGTGGGTTACGTTAATATTTAACCCTGGTGGGTTACCTTATTATTTAACCCTGGTGGGTTACGTTAATATTTAACCCTGGTGGGTTACCTTATTATTTAACCCTGGTGGGTTACGTTATTATTTAACCCTGGTGGGTTACGTTAATATTTAACCCTGGTGGGTTACCTTATTATTTAACCCTGGTGGGTTACGTTATTATTTAACCCTGGTGGGTTACCTTAATATTTAACCCTGGTGGGTTACGTTATTATTTAACCCTGGTGGGTTACGTTAATATTTAACCCTGGTGGGTTACGTTATTATTTAACCCTGGTGGGTTACCTTATTATTTAACCCTGGTGGGTTACGTTATTATTTAACCCTGGTGGGTTACCTTAATATTTAACCCTGGTGGGTTACCTTAATATTTAACCCTGGTGGGTTACCTTAATATTTAACCCTGGTGGGTTACCTTATTATTTAACCCTGGTGGGTTACGTTATTATTTAACCCTGGTGGGTTACCTTAATATTTAACCCTGGTGGGTTACCTTAATATTTAACCCTGGTGGGTTACCTTATTATTTAACCCTGGTGGGTTACGTTATTATTTAACCCTGGTGGGTTACGTTATTATTTAACCCTGGTGGGTTACCTTATTATTTAACCCTGGTGGGTTACGTTAATATTTAACCCTGGTGGGTTACCTTATTATTTAACCCTGGTGGGTTACCTTATTATTTAACCCTGGTGGGTTACGTTAATATTTAACCCTGGTGGGTTACCTTATTATTTAACCCTGGTGGGTTACCTTATTATTTAACCCTGGTGGGTTACGTTATTATTTAACCCTGGTGGGTTACCTTATTATTTAACCCTGGTGGGTTACGTTAATATTTAACCCTGGTGGGTTACGTTATTATTTAACCCTGGTGGGTTACGTTAATATTTAACCCTGGTGGGTTACGTTATTATTTAACCCTGGTGGGTTACGTTAATATTTAACCCTGGTGGGTTACGTTATTATTTAACCCTGGTGGGTTACCTTATTATTTAACCCTGGTGGGTTACGTTATTATTTAACCCTGGTGGGTTACCTTAATATTTAACCCTGGTGGGTTACCTTAATATTTAACCCTGGTGGGTTACCTTATTATTTAACCCTGGTGGGTTACGTTATTATTTAACCCTGGTGGGTTACCTTAATATTTAACCCTGGTGGGTTACCTTAATATTTAACCCTGGTGGGTTACCTTATTATTTAACCCTGGTGGGTTACGTTATTATTTAACCCTGGTGGGTTACCTTAATATTTAACCCTGGTGGGTTACCTTAATATTTAACCCTGGTGGGTTACCTTATTATTTAACCCTGGTGGGTTACCTTATTATTTAACCCTGGTGGGTTACGTTAATATTTAACCCTGGTGGGTTACGTTAATATTTAACCCTGGTGGGTTACCTTATTATTTAACCCTGGTGGGTTACCTTATTATTTAACCCTGGTGGGTTACCTTATTATTTAACCCTGGTGGGTTACGTTATTATTTAACCCTGGTGGGTTACGTTATTATTTAACCCTGGTGGGTTACCTTATTATTTAACCCTGGTGGGTTACGTTATTATTTAACCCTGGTGGGTTACGTTATTATTTAACCCTGGTGGGTTACGTTATTATTTAACCCTGATGGGTTACGTTATTATTTAACCCTGATGGGTTACCTTATTATTTAACCCTGGTGGGTTACGTTAATATTTAACCCTGGTGGGTTACCTTATTATTTAACCCTGGTGGGTTACCTTATTATTTAACCCTGGTGGGTTACCTTATTATTTAACCCTGGTGGGTTACGTTAATATTTAACCCTGGTGGGTTACGTTAATATTTAACCCTGGTGGGTTACCTTATTATTTAACCCTGGTGGGTTACCTTATTATTTAACCCTGGTGGGTTACGTTAATATTTAACCCTGGTGGGTTACCTTATTATTTAACCCTGGTGGGTTACCTTATTATTTAACCCTGGTGGGTTACCTTATTATTTAACCCTGGTGGGTTACCTTATTATTTAACCCTGGTGGGTTACCTTATTATTTAACCCTGGTGGGTTACGTTAATATTTAACCCAGGTGGGTTACGTTAATATTTAACCCTGGTGGGTTACGTTAATATTTAACCCTGGTGGGTTACGTTATTATTTAATCAAGAGGTCATTCAGGTTTTGGGTTGAAAATGTTAAGTGTCTTTGCCGTCTTTATCCTGTAGACTATCAACAAAAGCACTGAATTGAAACACAGGGAGTGTTTTGCTGTGGCGTATGCTGTTTGGTCTACTGTGGCATAGTGCTGTTGACCTTCACTATCTACAAAGCAGTCTCTACAAAGTAAGCAAGAGGTTTTATTAAATCTACTCTCGCTCTGTTTTCATCAGCCGTGGTGTGTAATCATTGAAATATAAACTGATATTTCTATGCAATAAATTGACTCTGTTAAAGGCAGTGAAAATGGCTTCAGAACCATGTTATATGATCTTATACAGCGCCTTACACATACACCTCCGCAGTGTCATCGGGAGGAGAAAAACATTACTTTATTCTATTTGCCGTCTATTGACATGCTAATTAGACACAAATCTGCCGACATGGCTGTTTCTTTAATAAGAGGAAAGCTTCATCCTCAAGAGTCATTCGACCCCTTAGGATTCAAATCTAGCATCCATCCATCCACTTTTTTCCCTTATGTAGCTAACTAGCCTCCCACATAAAAGTAAATGTATGCTCCCAAAAGGACAACAAACAACGTCAAAATCACAACGAAGATTACTTTAATTAATACAGTTTTATGTTTGCGCCTCGAACAGACTCGAACGAACAACCTAGCAGCGGTTGGCTGCAAAGCTCATTGATGCTCATTGTCATACGTATCTTTTTGCAAATGCGTCACAATGTGACACGTATAAACTGATACCCGGCTGCACATTAGGATTTGATTCCTAATATCATGCTACTCCACCACCGCTGCTTTTTGCATTCCAGTGATCATTGGCCAAACCTATCATAACCCCTCTGCATTTCTATCATGGGCCATTGTTGATGCTCTCTGCCACATTAATGAGTAATGGATTCATGGCCAGGCCTCATTAAGAGGCAGTAGCTGAGGTCGGGAGGGGTGGAGGGGAGGAGGGTGTAGAGCTTGGAATAATCCTAGCTCCCAACACTGATCCCGCTCGCAGAGTCAAGGATGTTGAGCGCTCATCTGGGCTAATGAAATGCAGAATACTAAAGAACCCGCGAGCGGCCCCCGGTACATAAACTCTGCACCCATAACAGAATCGGTTGCTGCTGTGCATGCAGGTCACATACTTACCTCGTATCCTCCATACTAAAATCCTCCCCCTTTTTTCACTCAATTAAAAAATGCATGGCATATTTTAGCGTATCTTTTTTTATTTTTTTTATTACAAATAGACCTGACCAGAGCACCTTGCAGCTTTGTATAAAAAAACACCTCTCCCACACGTCTATAAACAGATTCAAAAGCTGGTCGGGAACCAGGGTTAAAGCCACTGGGGAGAAAAGTATGTGTATTCCGTGTGGCTTTGGCTTGCCGTGAGAAGATCGAACCAGGCCTTTTCCCCAGACAGACACATGCGCACAGACAGGGGGGGTTGGGAGGGGAGTGAGACACGTAGACTTGGGTAACATATCGCATCACGCCTTGGCTGCGCCAGCTAGATACCGCTCACAGCTCTGGGACTGAGGGAGGGAGGGAGGGAGAAAAGGAAGGCAACAGGAAAGGCTACTGTAGCCGTAGAAAATTTAAGAGTTCCAACTTTTCTGACTTGTTGAAAGCCTCTGTGTAGCGGAGGTGGTTTGCCGTGATGAGTAATCTGTCTTGGGATCTGCTTGAGGACTGATCCTCCCCACAGCTAATGTTGTTGAGTCACACAGGCTTGATTATAACTACATAGAATGCAACTGACACCTGTTAGGTCATTTAGGAATTCTTTGCAGTTTAATTCCCAAGTGGGTTTTCCAGTAAAGCCGGCCTGTTTTTGTTTATGATAATGATGTATCTGATAAGGCCTTAATGCTGTTAAAAACAAAAAATTATGTTTTAAGTGAAAAGTAAGAAGTCGAAAAAGAAAGGAAATGCCTATTCCACCCATGCTTTACCAAGGTTTTCCAGCACACAGCTTTGACCTACTACAGTAGCTCTGTTGATATTGTACTTCAAACTATTTGTAGGCAGGTTGCTTAGGATTCAAACCTTCTCAAACAGCCCCCACAATAATCTCAGATTTAGTATTTGTTTTTAAATTGTGGGTGAACCAACAATCTGGTTTGTCGAATTAGTTTAGAGGCTTTTCTGCTTGGTTGCTTTTATGCCAATGAACTCTGATACACTTAATGTTGCCCAGGTCTTCTCCAGCTTTTAGCGGTCAACACTACTGGTAATCGATACCAAGACAGGTACCACAGTATATCCATACTGGCAGAGCATGAAAAGGGCAAAAGTGTTGTTGTAGTTTTAAAGCCATCTCAAACTTAAGATGAGCGGATCTGCACTGCTAGATGGGCAAAACTCATTTGTTCTCTGCTGTTTTCTGTATTGATAAAAACCAAAGTTGCACTCTTTTCATAGAATTTAAATACAGAAATATAATCTTTGAATACGACCAGGATGAAGGCCAAAGGGGGATTAAGCACAAAGTTGTCAGGGAGACAGTTGGTGTAGGCGGTGGGATCTGGAGCGAGGGGAGGGGAACGGGGGGTGGTGGGAGAGGGGAGGGTTGGTGAAGCTTGTGGCAATGTCCGCTACGGTAATGAGCAAGTCCGCCGCTGGAGAGAGCCCTTCTTGGCGGGCACATTCACGGCCGACTGCCGGTCGCAATTAAAGGCGAGGAGGAGGTGTAGCCTCGCAATCAGCCACCTCGCCAGTCGCTCCGAATGTAAATAAAAACGAGCCCAGTCAAATTACCGTTGCCGGCAGCTCGCCCGTTAAACCTGTCTCCGTAATGAGGGAACTGTGACATTTCAGCGTGCCGCCAAGCCCGTCCCGGTCTCACTCGGCGAAGCAACAAGCCTCAGCCGGTGGTGTGTCTCTTGTCGAGACATTCTAATTAGGGCTGAGGACTTTCCGATGACGTCGCTCGGAGGACCGGGACGTGTGGCAGAGAGAGAGGGTTGCTGGCTTCTATCAGACATCTTTCGTTTACCTTTGGCTACCTCCTTCCCCTTTTTCCCTCTTCCCCTTCTCTCTTCTCTCTTTCCTCTTCTCTCCTCTTCCCTCTTCTCTTTTCCCCTTCTCTCTTTCTCTTCTCTCTTCCTCTTCCCCTTCTCTCTTCCCCTTCCCCTTCTCTCTTTCTCTTCTCTCCTCCTCTTCCCTCTTTTCTCTCTTCCCCTTCTCTCTTTCCTCTTCACCTACACTACCCCAACACCTCTCTTCTTTCTCTATTTCACTCGGTCACCCTCAGGGCCACAGGAGGAGATGGAGAGTACGGCTCTTGTTCTGTATTCTGGACGAGCCTGTCTCCTAAAGGATACTCACTGAATGCTTATTGCTGGCCACGCACCCACAGACACATCATCATCATCAGTGATCACTCGAGTAAGAGTATGATTGTCCTCCATGGGGTCTTCTATTTGTGGGTCTTCAGATGGCTGTAGAGGCCAATCCGGGAGACACATATTTTGGTGCAGTTCGGGCAGGGGTGAGTGCTGGTTGGACCTTTCAGGTATTGAGTCTCTCCTTGCGTAGCTGCTGCTTGTCCTCTGGTGGAGGTCTATATCCTGTAGTGCAGCTCCTTCTTGGATGTTACACACACACACACACACACACACACACACACACACACACACACACACACACACACACACACACACACACACACACACACATACACACACACACACACACACACACACACAGCTGCATGACTCAGTGAGTAAGAACCACTTGAGAGGAGAGAACACACCACTGTTCGGTCCTCCCTCCCTTCTCTTTCACGCTTAGATATAACTGTCTTGATGACAGCTATTTCCCCTATTGTTCACATTTCTTTCCATGGTGTGGGATGGGACCAGGGAGATGTACAAGGGATGACAATAAGTGAAATATAACCAAACAATGATGATAGGAAACATTTTATTTACCAATGACAAAAGATAAGCGCTATAATGATGATTGAGGAAGTTGTTATAAATTCATTTATAATGCATTAGACACATCAGTTCATAGAGATTGTTACCCTGAAATTCTCTGTATTTACTTTATTGCAGCTATCTGCCCTGGTTTGAGGTATTCTACAAGCTGCTCAATATCCTCGCTGACTACACAATCAAAGGCCAGGTCAGTATTCTCAATGAAATCAAAAATAATAGTGGTCATTGTAGTTAGGGTGAACCTTGTTATCTACTTAGGTCACAACTAATGATGTAAAAAAGGCTTTCTAGAATAAAATACATTTGATTGAGGTAGGTATAGAGGAGATTTAGCAACTCCTGATACAAAAGCTTGTTTATTGTTAAAAGTAAAAACCAATGTGTTTCGGCTCTTGGTCTTCATTAGAGTAGGTAGAGGCAGACATAGAATTCCACTGCAGTAGAAAGACTGTCACCTTTCTTGATCTTTTTCTTTGCCTGTGTCTTGGGTGACAGCCATCCCATCTAATATTAAAGTGGTGTCCCCTCTGTCAGAGCTGCCACCCTACTGACAAACATCACTCTCACTCACTCACTCACTCACTCACTCACTCACTCACTCACTCACTCACTCACTCACTCACTCACTCACTCACTCACTCACTCACTCACTCAAAAATATTAACAAACACATCACTCTCTCTGCACACGTAGGTGATACTGAAAACCAAACAACTTAAAAGCACATTGTGCAAAAGAGACTTAAATAATCATTATAGGATTCAAATCAAATTGAGCTTAATCGACAGGCATTCAGATATTTTAAGTAATGTATTCAGAGCACTTTGGCAAACATCTGTTCAAGCCTCAGCGTTACATGTCTGCTGTTTATGGTTGTCAGACAAAGCCCTATACCTGGGAGATAGCAGACACAGCCCTATACCTGGGAGATAGCAGACAAAGCCCTATACCTGGGAGATAGCAGACACAGCCCTATACCTGGGAGATAGCAGACAAAGCCATATACCTGGGAGATAGCAGACACAGCCCTATACCTGGGAGATAGCAGACAAAGCCATATACCCGGGAGATAGCAGACACAGCACTATACCTGGGAGATAGCAGACACAGCCCTATACCTGGGAGATAGCAGACACAGCCCTATACCTGGGAGATAGCAGACACAGCCCTATACCTGGGAGATAGCAGACACAGCCCTATACCTGGGAGATAGCAGACACAGCCCTATACCTGGGAGATAGCAGACACAGCCCTATACCTGGGAGATAGCAGACACAGCCCTATACCTGAGAGATAGCAGACACAGCCCTATACCTGGGAGATAGCAGACACAGCCCTATACCTGGGAGATAGTGAACAGAGATTATACTGTAGCATCGGCAGCCATTAACAGGATAAAGATATGTTTTGTTGTCGAAGTACAATGTACTGGGAGCGCTTTCAAGTCTGTAGGCTATTAGTTATTTCCTCAGAGATGCCATAATATTATAAGGAGGGGATATTGTCAGCTATTTTGTTTGCATAAACATTTAGTTCCTGTTGCTATTTATAATAGGGTTCCTGTGGGGTATCGCGTGACATTGTACGTGTCTGTTTGTGTGTGTATTTCAGGAGAGTCAGTGGCGAGAGCTCCTGGAGTCACTCCATACACTCCCCATCCCTGATCCTGGAGTGCCAGTCCATCTTAGCGTGGTAAGACTTTGACCAACTCCCCGTAGACTTCATGGCTGGCCACCTTATCAGAGGAGCAACACATTCAAATCTTCCATCACTAGTTGTCCATTATGCCTAAAATTCACTGCTCATTAGCAAGGTTGCAGAATTAGCAAACATCATCACACTTCAGGGCCCTTCACATGATACAAGCAAGGTGCCAAGAGCCGTAGGGTCAGGCGCGGCAGTGGGTGAAAGTTCAAGTTATTTGAACTTTGAGTGCAGTGGCAATATCCCAAAAGCACTGCTTAACTTGTCCCAATGCCAAAAAACAATGTCTCTCTTGAGGCAATACCATTCTTGCACCTGTCACTTGAAACTCCCTTTAGATATCTCCATTTATCACACAGTATATACACCTATAGTATGTTTTTTGTTGTTGTTGCAGAATACATCAATATATCCCATCTCATGGCCATAGCACTTGGGTCAGTGAGGTACAGCCTTATCCTTTATAGTGGGTGCTTTGAGATACAGTTGAAGTCGGAAGTTTACATGCACCTTAGCCAAATACATTTAAACTACATTTTTCACAGTTCCTGACATTTAATCCAAGTAAAAATTCCCTGTTTTAGGTCAGCTAGGATCACCACTTTATTTAAAAAATTTGAAATGTCAGAATAATAGTAGAGCGAATTATTTATTTCAGCTTTTATTTCTTTCATAACATTCCCAGTGGGTCAGAAGTTTACATACACTCAATTTGCATTTGGTAGCATTGCCTTTAAATTGTGAAATGTTTCTGGCAGCCTTCCACAAGCTTCCCACAATAAGTTGGGGGAATTTTGGCCCATTCCTCCTGACAGAGCTGGTGTAACTGAATCAGGTTTGTAGGCCTCCTTGCTCGCATACGCTTTTTCAGTTCTGCCCACACATTTTCTATGGGATTGAGGTCAGGGCTTTGTGATGGCCACTCCAATACCTTGACTTTGTTGTCCTTAAGCCATTTTGCCACAACTTTGGAAGTATGCTTGTGGTCATTGTCCATTTGGAAGACCCATTTGCGACCAAGCTTTAACTTCCTGACTGATGTCTTGAGATGTTACTTCAATATATCCACATAATTTTCATACCTCACGATGCCATCTATTTTGTGAATTGCACCAGTCCCTCCTGCAGCAAAGCACCCCCACAACATGATGCTGCACCCCCGTGCTTCACAGTTGGGATGGTGTTCTTCGGCTTGCATGCCTCCCCCTTTTTCCTCCAAACATAACAATGGTCATTATGGCCAAACAGTTCTATTTTTGCTTCATCAGACCAGAGGACATTTCTCCAAAAAGTATGATCTTTGTCCCCATGTGCAGTTGCAAACTGTAGTCTGGCTTTTTTATGGCAGTTTTGGAGCAGTGGCTTCGTCCTTGCTGAGCGGCCTTTCAGGTTAGGTCGATATAGGACTCGTTTTACTGTGGATATAGATACTTTTGTACCTGTTTCCTCCAGCATCGTCACTAGGTCCTTTGCTGTTCTGGGATTGATTTACACTTTTCGCACCAAAATATGTTCACCTCTAGGAAACAACGCGTCTCCTTCCTGAGCAGTATGATGGCTGCTTGGTCCCATGGTGTTTATACTTGTGTACTATTGTTTGTAGAGATGAACGTGGTTCCATGAGGCGTTTGGAAATTGCTCCCAAGGATGAACCAGACTTGTGGAGGTCTTGATTTTTTTTTTTTTTTTTTTTTTTTTTCATGATGTCAAGCAAAGAGGCACTGGGTTTGAAGGTAGGCCTTGAAAAACCTCCACAGGTACACCTCCAATTGACGTCAATTAGCCTATCAGAAGCTTCTAAAGCCATGACATAATTTTCTGGAATTTTCCAAGCTGTTTAAAGGCACAGTCAACTTAGTGTATGTACATTTCTCACCCACTGGAATTGTGATACAGTGAATTATAAGTGAAATAATCTGTCTGTAAACAATTGTTGGAAAAATGACTTGTGTCATGCACAAAGTAGATGTCCTAACTGACTTGACAAAACTGTAGTTTGTTAACAAGAAATTTGTGGAGTGGTTGAAAAACGAGTTTTAATGACTCCAACCTAAGTGTATGTAAACTTCCGACTTCAACTGTAGATTGCGGTTATTATCCTTCATAGAGGATGCTTTGATTCTTGCCGACTGTTTTCGGGTCAGTTGTGGGTTCAATGGGGGGAGCACCAAGGCTGCCACCCCTGCCGAGTGGGGCACCATTTCCCCGACCCTCAAAGGCTTATCCCTCAGCTGTCCTGCATGATGGGTTACAACACAGGCCGTTCCATTTGAAGGATTTTTAGGAATCCCTCAGAGCTCCATGTTAGGGTGCCTACTCAAAGCGTTTCACGGGCAATGGAGTGAGACAGAGTTTACACCCCAAAAAATAGGGAGCTTCCGAGGAGACGGTTCTGTCAGAGTGATCTTGGCGTCAGACGCAGGGATATAGAGGAAGTAGTGAGTGCATCACTTTGTTCGCTAGTCTTTCCCCACTCCCAGCAAAGGAGCTGGGTTTATTATCATACCGTCACTCTTGTGACACCTTCTCCATGAGATATCTGTCAGACCCACCTCACTATCCTTACCCTGCAAAGCGACAATACATGACTAAGATTGAATCCTACTAAACCGACTCTGACGCTCATCTGATGCGTCAGGGCTTGTAAACCCAACAGCGAGCTGCTCAGTGATGCATACCTACCAGACGAGCTAAATTCCTTCTATGCTCGCTTCGAGGCAAGCAACACTGAACCATAAGTAAGAGCACCAGCTGTTCCGGATGACTGTGTCATCATGCACACCATAACCGATGTAAGACCTTTTAACAGGTTAACATTCACAAGGCCGGAGGGCCAGAAGGAGTACCAGGACGCATACTCAGAGTATGCGCTGACCAGCTGGCAAGTGTCTTCACTTTTTCAACCTCTCCCTGACCCAGTCTGTAATACCTACATGTTTCAAACAGACCACCATAGTCCCTGTGCCCTAGAAGGTAACCTGTCTAAATGGCCATCATACCAGACACCCTGGACCCACTCCAATTCGCATAATGCTCCAACAGATCCACAGATGGCGCAGATGTCTCTATTGCACTTCACACTGCCCTCTCCCACCTGGACAAAAGGAACACCTGCGTGAGAATGCTGTTCATTGACTACAGCTTAGCGTTCAACATCATAGTGCCCTCCAAGCTCATCGCATAGCTAAAGACCTTGGGACTGAACACCTCCCTCTGCAACTGGATCCTGGACTTCCTGACGGGCCGCCCCCAGGTAGTGACGGTAGGCAACAACACATCTGCCACGCTTATCCTGTCCTCCCTGTTCACCAACAATTGCGTGGCAATTGCATGGTAGGCCTGATCACTGACGACGATGAGACAGCCTATAGAGAGGAGGTCAGAGACCTGGCAGTGTGGTGCCAGGACAACAACCTGTGCCTCAATGTCAGCAAGACAAAGGAGCTGATCATGGACATTAGGAAACGTATGGCCGAGCATACCCCCATTCACATTAACGGAGCTGAAGTTAAGCGGGTCCAGAGCTTCAAGAAACCACAGTGTCCACATCACTAAGTATCTATCGTGGTCCAAACATACCAACACAGTTGTGAAGAGGGCACGAGAACACCTCTTCCCCTCAGGAGGCTGAAAATATTTGTCATGGGCCTTCGGATCCTCAAAAAGTTCTGCAGCTGCACCATTGAGAGCATCTTGACTGGCTGCATCACAGCTTGGTATGGCAACTGTTAGCGTCTGACCCAAAGGCCCTACAGGGGGTAGTGCGTGCGGCCCTGTACATCACTGAGGCCGAGCTTCCTGCCATCCAGGACCTCTATACCAGGCAGTGTCAGAGGAAGGCCCTACATTTTTCAAAGACTCTAGCCGCCCAAGTAATAGACTGTTCTGTCTGCTACCACACAGCAAGCGGTACCGGTGCACCATGTCTGGAACCAACAGGACCCTGAACAGCTTCTAACCCCAAACCATAAGACTGCTAAATAGTTAGTTGTATAGTTAACCAAATAGTTACTCGTACTAACTGCATTGACCTATTTTTGTGCTCACTTTTTTGACTAATCTCATACGCTGCTGCTACTGTTTACTATCTGTCACTTTATTCCCTAGTTATGTACATACACTACATGACCAAAAGTATGTGGACACCTGCTTGTCGAACATCTCATTGCAAAATCATGGGCATTAATATGGAGTTGGTCATGCTTTTGCTATAATAGCCTCCACTCTTCTGGGAAGGCTTTCCACTAGATGTTGCAACATTGCTGCGGGGTCTTGCTTCCACAAGAGTATTAGTGTGGTCTGGTACTGATGTTGGGCGATTAGGCCTTGCTCGCAGCTGGCGTTCCAATTCATCCCAAAAGTATTGGATCGGGTTCAGGTCAGGGCTCTGTGCAGGCCAGTTAAGTTCTTCCAAACTGATCTCTACAAACCATTTCAGTATTGACCTCGCTTTGTGCACGGGGGCATTGTCATGCTGAAACAGGAAAGGGCCTTCCCCAAACTGTTGCCACAAAGTTGTAAGCATGGAATCGTCTAGAATGTAATTGTATGCTGTAGCGTTAAGATTTCCCTTCACTGGAACTAAGGGCCTAGCCTGAACGATGAAAAACAGCCCCAGACCATTATTCCTCCTCCACCAAACTTTACAGTTGGCCCTATGCATTCGGGCAGGTAGCGTTCTCCTGGCATCCGCCAAACCCAGATTCATCTGTCAGACTGCCAGATGATGAAGCGTGCTTGGCATTGAGCATGGTGATCTTAGGCTGGTGTGCAGCTGCTCGGCCAATGAAACCCATTTCATGAAGCTCCCACGAACAGTTCTTCTGACGTTGCTTCAAGAGGCAGTTTGGAACTCGGTAGTGAGTGTTGCAACTAGGACACACGCACTTCAGCACTCGGCTGTCCCGTTCTGTGAGCTTGTGTGGCCTACCGCTTTGCGGCTGAGCCATTGTTGCTCCTAGATGTTTCCACTTCACAATAACAGCACATACATTTGACAGGGGCAGCTCTCGCAGGGCAGAAATTTGATGAACTGACTTGTTGGAAAGGTGGCATCCAATAACGGTGCCACCATTGAAAGTCACTGAACTCTTCAGTAAGGCCATTCTACTGCCAATGTTTGTTTATGGAGATTGCATGGCTGTGTGTTCGATTTTATACACCTGTCAGCAACGTATGTTGCTGAATAGCCGAATCCACTAATTTGAAAGGGTGTCCACATATGTTTGTGTATTTAGTGTATCTAACACAATTATCTTGTACCCCTACACATCGACTTGGTACTGGGACCCCTTGTATGTATTTTGTCAAGTTATCGTTACTCATTTGTACCTATTACAACTTGTTTTATTCGTGTTTTACTTTTCTTTTATTTCTCTATTTTCTTTCTCTCTGCATTGTTGGGAAAGGGCCGTAAGTAAGCATTTCACTGTTAGTCCTCACCTGTTGTTTATGAAGCATGTGACGTATAAAACAGTATTTTATTTCATCTATCCCCTGGGCTGTTACCGTTATTGAGAACAGGGAGGTGTTCATAAGACATCAAATGTAATAAAACAGATTGAAACAGGAAGTTGAAAAAGGCTGTTTTTCCAGTGTATGGAATGTCTTTACACTATTGAGCGTTAACTCCTAATCCTATTAGCGTTTGTCTTTTCTCATGAACTGCGATGGCTTAAAATGCCTTAATCTCTCAAATTTTACCCCCTGTGTTTCTTTGTCCCCGTTAGCATTCCTACTTTACTGTGCCTGACACAAGGGAACTACCCAGCATACCTGAAAACGTGAGTATCTTTGGCCTTCACCCTTCATTTTGAATTTGCTGTTCTTTATTGTTCACTGTTTAGGAAGACATTTGCAGCACACCACTAACAATATCCATTTGGAATAATTGACGATATGCCAAAATACATCACTCAATCTCATCTGATATGAAAGGACACAATGTTACTCCACGCTACCCACGTCCACAATGCACACTGTTCATATAGGCCTGTGTGACAGGTTTACTGTAGGTCTGTGTGTTAGGGTCAGGTTTACTGTAGGTCTGTGTGTTAGGGTCAGGTTTACTGTAGGTCTGTGTGTTAGGGTTAGGTTTACTGTAGGTCTGTGTGTTAGGGTCAGGTTTACTGTAGGTCTGTGTGTTAGGGTTAGGTTTACTGTAGGCCTTTGGGTAGCATGAATAAACCGCTAGTCCCACAAACGTTAGACATTCATTCAATTGCTTCAGCTCACTGGAGGAGATATCGAAGGAGTCGGAAGAATCAATATCTTGTTTGATTTCCCCGTTTTTCCAATTCCCGCCGGTAACCTCACGTAGTTAGTTAGCCGTCAGACTGCCCTCGCTAGTCCTCTAAGGCTGTGAGGCCTCCCCAGATCCCCCTCTCTGGGGGGCCTTTAGACAGACAGAGAGAACGCAGAAAAGGGAGAGCTTGACAGAGACGTGACAGAGATGTGATGGAGACGTGACAGAGGTGCGAGGGAGACGTGACAGAGGTGCGAGGGAGACGTGACAGAGGTGCGAGGGAGACGTGACAGAGGTGCGAGGGAGACGTGACAGAGGTGCGAGGGAGACGTGACGGGAGACAGAAGTGAACCCCAGTCAGAAGGGAGAGGTGTCGAAGGAGGAGTCTGTAGTCTTCAGAAGTAATGCTTCTGGAGGTTTGGAGAATAACAGATTTAAAAAATAAAAAAAGTTATTAAATGTAACCTTTTTTTAACTAGGCAAGTCAGTTAAGAACAAATTCTTATTTACAATGACGGCCTACCGTGGAACAGTGGGTTAACTCCCTTGTTCAGGAACAGAACAACAGATTTTTTACCTTGTCAGCTCAGGGATTCGATCCAGCAACCTGTCGGTTACTGGCCCAACACTTTAACCACCTGCCGCCCCCACATGCACACAAACATCCCTTCTACTACAGCTTATTTCACCTAAATCACATGTGGTATGCCTATTTCAAACATATTTTTTCTCTTCCTATGACATAGACTGACCAGCTGAAAGCTATGATCCCTTATTGATGTCACTTGTTAAATCCACTTCAATCAGTGTGAATGAATTGGAGGAGACAGGTTAAAGACATGGACAATTGAGACATGGATTGTGTATGTGTGACATGGACAATTGAGACATGGATTGTGTATGTGTGCCATTTAGAAGTTGAATGGACAAGACAAAAGATTGAAGTGCCTTTGAACGGGGTATGGTAGTAGGTGCCAGGCGCACCGGTTTGAGTGTGTCAAGAACTGCACCACTGCTGGGTTTTTCAAGCTCAACTGTTTCCCGTGTTTCAAGAATGGTCCACCACCCAAAGGACATCCAGCCAACTTGACACAACTGTGGGAAGCATTGGAGTCAACATGGGCCAGCATCCCTGTGGAATGCTTTCGACACCTTGTAGGGTCCATGCCCTGACGAATTGAGGCTGTTCTGAGGGCGAAAGGTGCTGGAACGCAATATTAGGAAGGTGTTCCTAATGTTTTGTACACTCAATGTATATTCAGATTCAGAAATCTTCAATGTCTTCCATGAGTCAGTTTATTTTGCAGTAATAAGAGTACACATACAGACGAAATCACATATTTAAATACATTACATATTTCATGTGTTCTGTCTAAAGTATTGTATTTAATTGTCTTACATGCCGACGATCACAGAGAGAAGTTTTATTTGAAACAATAATGTGTCTCCCTGTTACATTCTTCACCTGTTATATCTATACTATACCTTTGTAAAAGCTATGTAAATCATGTTGATGCCTTGTACTATTCATACAGTCATTGGTCTGCCCTTGCTATCACAACTAACCTCTACCCCTTTTTTCTTTTTCTTTTTACTTTTTGCCTTTGTTTTTTCTTGCAGAGAAACCTAACAGAGTATTTTGTAGCCGTAGATGTCAATAACATGCTCCATCTGTACGCTAGTATGCTTTATGAGCGTCGAATCCTCATCTGCTGTAGCAAACTAAGCACCGTAAGTACTGTAGATCCTACACTCCCTCCTTCACTCCCTTTCTCCTCCATTCTCACTCTCTCCATGCATATCAACTAATCAATGAGTGTCTATTTTACAGGATTGGCTTGGTACTGTTGCACCACCACACAATAAGACACAGCATGAAATGGTTGCTCACCCAGAATTAAAAAATAAATAAAAATTCAACAGAAATATTTGAAGATATTGTGGATGAGAATCTGGCTGTTTTTTTCCCACTGTAACCACATACTATTTTTAAACCCTTTACATTTTCTGTTACATTTTTTGTTCTACCCTCCACCGTTAAAGCTATAACCCTCTTCATGCCTTTTTGTATAGAAAGGACTGTCTGAAGAGCTTGTCACCTGCTAAAAACATATCCTTACATATACAGTGCCTTCAAAAAGTATTCACACCTCTTGACTTTTTCCACATTTTGTTGTGTTACAGCCTGAATTTTAAATGGATTTAATTGAGATTTTTTTCACTGGCCTACACACAATACCCATAATGTGAAAGTGTAATTATGTTTTTAGAAATTTTTACAAATTAATTTAAAATGAATAGCTGAAATGTCTTGAGTCAATAAGTATTCAACCCCTTTGTTATGGCAAGCCTTAATAAGTTGAGTAAACATTTGCTTAACAAGTTACACAATAAGTTTCATGGACTCACTCTGTGTGCAATAATGGGGTTTAACATGATTTTTGAATGACTACCTCATCTCTGTACCCCACACATACAATTATCTGTAAAGTCCCTCAGTCGAGCAGTGAATTTCAAACACAGATTCAACCACAAAGACAAGGGAAGGTTTCCAATGCCTTGCAAAGAAGGGCACCTATTGGTAGATGGGTAAAGAAAAAAAAAAAGTTATTCATTATTTGAGTATTTGGTATAGATCGTTGACAAAAAAAGACAATTCAATCAATTCAATTCAATCCATTTTCCTCCCACTTTGTGGGAATGTAGAAAAAGTCAAGGTGTAAATACTTCCTGAATAAGCCTTATTTTCTTGTACTGTACCATACAAAGCATTGTCTTCAATTAAGCTTTTATGAGGCATTCCTAAGTCTTCCATTATGTGATATGGCCACGATATAATTAAGCCCCTCCTGCCCTCTCGGCCTGTTAAAGTCACTAATGTGTGTATGGGTTTTTGATTAGCGAAGCCCAGTTTATATGCTGTTTTTAACACATACTGTAAAAGGGAAGTTGTTCACAAGCCCAATGGGAAAATACTGTTGTCAGGGTGGATGCTTGTTTAGAAGCTACACCTGAACATGTAGTAGCAAAGAGGACTTATGCTAGAATGGTGAGGTATAACAGTTATTTTACATTCCATCAAAACATGACCACGTTCTTTGAAGAATATGGGGAGACGTCTATTCCTTTAACATATCAGTGAATGTGGGGAGACGTCTATTCCTTTAACATATCAGTGAATATGGGGAGACGTGTATTCCTTTAACATATCAGTGAATATGGGGAGACCTCTATTCCTTTAACATATCAGTGAATATGGGGAGACGTGTATTCCTTTAACATTTCAGTGAATATGGGGAGACCTCTATTCCTTTAACATATCAGTGAATATGGGGAGACGTGTATTCCTTTAACATATCAGTGAATATGGGGAGACCTCTATTCCTTTAACATATCAGTGAATATGGGGAGACGTGTATTCCTTTAACATTTCAGTGAATATGGGGAGACGTCTAATCATTTAACATATCAGTGAATATGGGGAGACGTGTATTCCTTTAACATATCAGTGAATATGGGGAGAAGTGTATTCCTTTAACATATCAGTGAATATGGGGAGACGTCTATTCCTTTAACATATCAGTCAAATAAAATCTTATCAAATGTTATTTGTCATATACACATGGTTAGCAGATGTTAATGTGAGTATAGCGAAATGCTTGTGCTTCTGCTTCTGACAGTGCAGTAATATCTAACAAGTAATCTAACAGTTCCCCAACAACTACGCAAGTCGGTTAGGACATCTGCTGTGTGCATGACACAAGTAATTTTTCCAACAATTGTTTGCATACAGATTATTTCACTTATAATTCACTGTATCGCAATTCCAGTGGGCCAGAAGTTTACATACACTAAGTTGACTGTGCCTTTAAACAGCTTGGACATTTTTTACCAGCATTAAATAGGAATTGTGAAAAACGGAATTTAAATGTACAGTTGAAGTCGGAAGTTTACATACACCTTAGGCAAATACATTTAAACTCAGTTTTTCACAATTCCTGACATTTAAACCTAGTAAAGATTCCCTGTCTTAGGTCAGTTAGGATCACCACTTTATTTTAAGAATGTGAAATGTCAGAATAAGAGTAGAGAGAATGATTTATTTCAGCTTTTATTTCTTTCATCACATTCCCAGTGGGTCAGAAGTTTACATGCACTCAATTAGTATTTGGTAGCATTGCCTTTAAATTGTTTAACTTGGGTCAAACATTTCGGGTAGCCTTCCACAAGCTTCCCACAATAAGTTGGGTGAATATTGTCCCATTCCTCCTGACAGCTGGTGTAACTGAGTGAGGTTTGTAGGCCTCCTTGCTCGTGCACGGTTTTTCAGTTCTGCACACAAATTTTCTA
This sequence comes from Salvelinus namaycush, assembly GCF_016432855.1. Classification (NCBI taxonomy): domain Eukaryota; kingdom Metazoa; phylum Chordata; class Actinopteri; order Salmoniformes; family Salmonidae; genus Salvelinus; species Salvelinus namaycush. Next base: position 18,555,536 of record NC_052337.1, on the reverse strand, counting down.
TGGGATTGAGGTCAGGGCTTTGTGATGGCCACTCCAATACCTTAACTTTGTTGTCCGTAAACCATTTTGCCACAACTTTGGATGTATGCTTGGGGTCATTGTCCATTTGGAAGACCTATTTGCGACCAAGCTTTAACTTCCTGACAGATGTCTTGAGATGTTGCTTCAATATATCCACATCATTTTCATTCCTCATGATGCCATCTATTTTGTGAATTGCACCAGTCCCTCCTGCAGCAAAGCACCCCCACAACATGATGCTGCCACCCCTGTGCTTCACGGTTGGGATGGTGTTCTTCGGCATGCAAGCCTCCCCCTTTTTCCTCCAAAGATAACGATGGTCATTATTAATCTTGGTCCCCATGTGCAGTTGCAAACCATAGTCTGGCTTTTTATGGCGGTTTTGGAGCAGTGGCTTCTTCCTTGCTGAGCGAGCGGCCTTTCAGGTTATTGTGATATAGGACTCGTTTTACTGTGGATATAGATACTTTTGTACCTGTTTCCTCCAGCATCTTCACAAGGTCCTTTACTGTTGTGCTGGGATTGATTTGTACTTCTCGCACCAAAGTACGTTCATCTCTAGGAGACAGAACGTGTCTCCTTCCTGAGCGGTATGATGGCTACGTCGTCCCATGGTGTTTATACTTGCGTACTATTGTTTGTACAGATGAACGTGGTACCTTCAGGCGTTTGGCAATTGCTCCCAAGGATGAATCAGACTTGTGGAGGTCTACAATGTTTTTTCTGAGGTCTTGGCTGATTTCTTTTCCCATAATGTCAAGCAAAGAGGCATTGAGTTTGAAGGTAGGCCTTGAAATACATCCACAGGTACACCTCCAATTGACTCAAATGATGTCAATTAGTCATTTCAGAAGCATCTAAAGCTTTTCTTGAATTTTCCAAGCTGTTTAAAGGCACAGTCAACTTAGTGTATGTAAACTTCTGACCCACTGGAATTGTGATAAAGTGAAATAATCTGTCTGTAAACAATTGTTGGAAAAATTACTTGTGTTATGCACAAAGTAGATGTCCTAACCGACTTGCCAAAACTATAGTTTGCTAACAAGAAATTTGTGGACTGGTTGAAAAACGAGTTTTAATGACTCCAACCTAAGTGTATGTAAACTTCCGACTTCAACTGTACATATGAATATATGGATGAGCGATGGCCGAGCGGCATAGGCAAGGTGCAATAGATGGTATAAAATACAGTATATACATATGATATGAGTAATGTAAGATATGTTTACATATGATATGAGTAATGTAAGATATGTAAACATTTTTAAAGTGGCATTGTTTAGAGTGACTAGTGATCCATTTGTTAAAGTGGCCAGTGATTTGTTCTCCATGTAGGCATTAGCCTCTCTGAGTTAGTGATTTCAGTTTAGCAGTCTGATGGCCTTGAGATAGAAGCTGTTTTTCAGTCTCTCGGTCCCAGATTTGATGCACCTGTACTGACCTTGCCTTTTGGATGATAGCGGGGTGAACAGGCAGTGGCTCGGGTGGTTATTGTCTTTGATTATCTTTTTGGCCTTCCTGTGACATCGGGTGGTGTAGGTGTCCTAGCCGGGCAGGTAGTTTGCCCCCGGTGATGCGTTGTGCAGACCTCACTACCCTCTAGAGAGCCTTGTGGTTGAGGGTGGAGCAGTTGCCGTAACAGGCGGTGATACAGCCCGACAGGATGCTCTCGATTGTGGATCTGTAAAAGTTAGTCAGGGTTTTGGGTGACAAGCTGCTGCGCCTTCTTCACCACACTGTCTGTGTGGGTGGACCATTTCAGTTTGTCGTTGATGTGTACGCCGAGGAACTTAAAACTTTCCACTTTCTCCACTGCTGTCACTTCGATGTGGATAGGGGGGATGCTCCATCTGCTGTTTCCTGAAGTCCACAATCATCTCCTTTGTTTTGTTGACGTTGAGTGAGAGGTTGTTTTCCTGACACCACACTCTGTGTGCCCTCACCTCCTCCCTGTAGGCTGTCTCGTCATTGTTGGTAATCAAGCCCACTACTGTTGTGTTGTCTGCAAACTTGATGATTGAGTTGGAGGCGTGTGTGGCCAGTCGTGGGTAAACAGGGAGTACAGGAGGGGGCTGAGAAGTGATTATGGGAAGACGTCTATTCCTTTAACATATCAGTGAATATGGGAAGACGTCTATTCCTTTAACATATCAGTGAATATGGGGAGACGTCTATTCCTTTAACATATCAGTGAATATGGGGAGACCTCTATTCCTTTAACATATCAGTGAATATGGGGAGACGTCTATTCCTTTAACATTTCAGTGAATATGGGGAGACCTTTATTCCTTTAACATATCAGTGAATATGGGGAGACGTCTATTCCTTTAACATATCAGTGAATATGGGGAGACGTCTATTCCTTTAACATATCTGTGATTATTGAGGAATAGAAACGAGAGAGACATCTCAAATGTTACCATATTCCCTAAATGGTGCACTACTGTTGACCAGAGCCGTGGGAGAAAAGCTGAATGTTCCTCATATTTTTTTGAACCAAAACAGAAACCACACGTCCTCCTCCTCCCCGTTAAAAAGGGATATGATTCATCCAAGGAATCCCAGTCTTCCTGTTTGACGTGAAAAATACTTTACCTGACATGGCTGTGGACGAGCGTTCCCCAGGGGCTCTTTCTCCCCACACCCCATTCCCTATAACGAGTCCCTTAGACAAACGCTGCCACAACGTTTTCCTCCCCCCATCTTAAATCAAAGTAAAATTGTCAGAATCTCCAAGTTGGCCAGTTTGATTGACTGTGGGGGGGCACGTTTTATAATCAATCATCTGCTCTGAATATAGAAACCCACACACTTAAACAGCGTCTCAGACAAACGCTGTTATTCTGGGGAATGTCTGTTGTGGTTGGGCAACATCGCTATTATTGACACATCTGCCAGTGTTCAACGGTGCCATCTTAGTTTGATCAACGGCTGCGTTCGTTTGCCCGGCACTACATTCCTCCTACCTTAACACACAAAGGAGCGGAATTTGTCACGTGAGATATTAAACGTCAGTGATGGGAACTGTTGCTGGTCTAATTTCCGGTGGTGTAATTTGTGTCATTTATGGGGTAGCTTTGATGCCATGAGTAACGGCCAATTTACTCTTGGAGTGTGTGTCCCTGTATGTGTGTGTGTCTGTGTGTGTGTTTGTGTCCCTGTGTGTGTGTCCCTGTGTGCGTGTCCACAGAACTCCAAACATTAACATAGTGCAGTTGGAACTTTCTCTGCACAATAATCTGTCAATGTATTTTCTACAATATAACAATGCAAGGAATAGTTATATACCTCAAATATTCCATTGTGGATCTGTCAATATAATGTATATTTCCAAATGAACCTGTGAGAAATAGTTATATGCCTTATTATGCTCTATGGTGTTGTGTGTGATAGTGGTGTTTTGTACTCTCTCCCTCCACCACAGTTAACGGCTTGTGTTCATGGGTCGGCGGCCATGATGTACCCAATGTATTGGCAACACGTTTACATTCCTGTCCTGCCTCAGCACCTCATAGACTACTGCTGGTGAGTAACCACAATGGTCATCTGTAGCTCAGTTGGTAGAGCATGGCACTTGCAACACCAGGATAGTGGGTTCGTTTCTCAGCACCACCCATATGTATGCATGCATGACTGTAAGTCACTTTGGATAAAAGCATCTGTTAAATGGCATATACATTTTTCATTTAAAAAAAAAAAGCGCTTGTCTCCAACTCCAAGCGCGTCACATTGTAACACCAAGGTGTGGGACAGGACTTGGAAGAGTTTTCCCCCTATCCGTTGGTTCAGGGTCAGGTAGTTATTTATCCTTCTATGGTTAAGATTAGGAGCTGGGCTGCGTAATCCAATGCTAAATGTGTGGCTAGATGCAGATTCTGTCTCTAGTGTGTAGCACTCACCATTTTCTACCAGAACACTCACATTCAGCATGTTGATGGACCCAACACACTTGACCCCACTGTTGACAGTATCCAAAATGTACCCCTTTTCCACCCGCACCCGCACCCCCCCCCCCCCTTCCACCCCATAACAAATGAGGATTGTCCGGATTTCTGGTGTGTTTATTTCAGTAAGACTGTACATCCCAACTTTGCGCCTCTCATGAGTCTCAGGTCGGAGTGCCATTTTGTCTGTGCAAATTTGAAAAGAAATGTCCACAATATTTAACCCTTGTCTGGACAGCCCAGACACATGACACTGGCTGTATTTGTGTGGCATGCAGGGAGGCGGTATGACCTTCCCCATGTCTTTATGAATATGGCGAACAAAGCCTTTAATAATGCTTGGTCACCATCCATTTATCACATTATCAAGATGTGCCCCGCACATAGAATTAGAATATGAATGTCATGATGCAGCGTGTCTAATGTAAAGGCTGACGAGTACGATGATGTGCTTGTCCAAAATCTGAACCTATTTCCTGTTTCTGAATAACATACAGTTGAAGTCGGAAGTTTACATACACCTTAGCCAAATACATTTAAACTCAGTTTTTCACAATTCCTGACATTTAATTTTAGTAAAAATTCCCTGTCTTAGGTCAGTTAGGATCACCACTTTATTTTAAGAATGTGAAATGTCAGAATAATAGTAGAGAGAATGATTTATTTCAGCTTTTATTTCTTTCATCACATTCCCAGTGGGTCAAAAGTTTACATGCACTCAATTAGTAGTTGGTAGCATTGTCTTTAAATTGTTTAACTTGGGTCAAACATTTCGGGTAGCCTTCCACAAGCTTCCCACAATAAGTTGGGTGAATATTGTCCCATTCCTCCTGACAGCTGGTGTAACTGAGTGAGGTTTGTAGGCCTCCTTGCTCGTGCACGGTTTTTCAGTTCTGCACACACATTTTCTATGGGATTGAGGTCAGGGCTTTGTGATGGCCACTCCAATACCTTGACTTTGTTGTCCGTAAACCATTTTGCCACAACTTTGATGTTGCTTCAAGATATCCACATCATTTTCATTCCTCATGATGCCACCTATTTTGTGAAGTTTACCAGTCCCTCCTGCAGCAAAGCACCCCCACAACATGATGCTGCCACCCCCGTGCTTCACGGTTGGTATGGTGTTCTTCGACTTGCAAGCCTCCCCCTTTCTCCTCCAAACATAACGATGGTCATTATGGCCAAACAGTTCCCTTTTTGTTTCATCAGACCAAAGGAAATTTCTCCAAAAAGTACGATCTTTGTCCCCATGTGCAGTTGCAAACTGTAGTCTGGCTTTTTTCTGGTGGTTTGGAGCAGTGGCTTCTTCCTTGCTAAGCGGCCTTTCAGGTTATTGTGATTTAGGACTCGTTTTACTGTGGATATAGATACTTTTGTACCTGTTTCCTCCAGCATCTTCACAAGGTCCTTTGCTGTTCTGGGATTGATTTGCACTTTTCGCACCAAAGTACGTTCATCTCTAGGAGACAGAACGTGTCTCCTTCCTGAGCGGTATGACGGCTACGTCGTCCCATGGTGTTTATACTTGCGTATTATTGTTTGTACAGATGAACGTGGTACCTTCAGGTATTTGGCAATTGCTCCCAAGGATGAACAAGACTTGTGGAGGTCAACTTTTTTTTCTGAGGTCTTGGCTGATTTCTTTTGATTATCCCATGATGTCAAGCAAAGAGGCACTGGGTTTGAAGGTAGGCCTTGAAAAACATCCACAGGTACACCTCCAATTGACTCAAATTATGTCAATTAGCCATTTCAGAAGCTTCTAAAGCCATGACATAATTTTCTGGAATTTTCCAAGCTATTTAAAGGCACAGTCAACTTAGTGTATGTAAACTTCTGACCCACTGGAATTGTGATACAGTGAAATAATCTGTCTGTAAACAATTGTTGGAAAAATTATTTGTGTCATGCACAAAGTAGATGTCCTAACCGACTTGCCAAAACTATAGTTTGTTAACAAGAAATTTGTGGGGTGGTTGAAAAACGAGTTTTAATGACTCCAACCTAAGTGTATGTAAACTTCTGACTTCAACTGTATGTTTGGAATATTTATTTCTCTCACAGAATATAATAGGTCTACTTTTGTACTATGGGGGATAATATATTGACATAGGCTAGTACTTTTGCTGTTCGTTAGGCCTACTCATCTTGTTGGCTGACGAAAAGTAAATGTGGACAGTTCTTCCAATATCGTCAATATGCACCTCAGAATTGGATAAGGATGCACGCAATTGCGTCCCCGACGTGTCTGTCTTCACTTGTAGCCTTTGAGAAAGACGTGATGGAGAGCCATGTGAGTGAGAGGTGATTCGGCCCTGCGCAGCACTCAGGGAGAAGGGCGCAACGCAGCACTCAGGGCCAAGGGCACAACGCAGCACTCAGGGAGAAGGGCACAACGCAGCACTCAGGGAGAAGGGCACAACGCAGCACTCAGGGCCAAGTGCACAACGCAGCACTCAGGGCCAAGGGCACAACGCAGCACTCAGGGAGAAGGGCACAACGCAGCACTCCGGGAGAAGGGCACAACGCAGCACTCCGGGAGAAGGGCACAACGCAGCACTCCGGGAGAAGGGCACAACGCAGCACTCCGGGAGAAGGGCACAACGCAGCACTCCGGGAGAAGGGCACAACGCAGCACTCCGGGAGAAGGGCACAACGCAGCACTCCGGGAGAAGGGCACAACGCAGCACTCCGGGCCAAGGGCACAACGCAGCACTCCGGGCCAAGGGCACAACGCAGCACTCCGGGCCAAGGGCACAACGCAGCACTCAGGGCCAAGGGCACAACGCAGCACTCAGGGCCAAGGGCACAACGCAGCACTCCGGGCCAAGGGCACAACGCAGCACTCCGGGCCAAGGGCACAACGCAGCACTCCGGGCCAAGGGCACAACGCAGCACTCAGGGCCAAGGGCACAACGCAGCACTCAGGGCCAAGGGCACAACGCAGCACTCAGGGCCAAGGGCACAACGCAGCACTCAGGGCCAAGGGCACAACGCAGCACTCAGGGCCAAGGGCACAACGCAGCACTCAGGGCCAAGGGCACAACGCAGCACTCAGGGCCAAGGGCACAACGCAGCACTCAGGGAGAAGGGCACAACGCAGCACTCCGGGCCAAGGGCACAACGCAGCACTCCGGGCCAAGGGCACAACGCAGCACTCCGGGCCAAGGGCACAACGCAGCACTCCGGGCCAAGGGCACAACGCAGCACTCCGGGAGAAGGGCACAACGCAGCACTCCGGGCCAAGAGCACAACGCAGCACTCCGGGAGAAGGGCACAACGCAGCACTCAGGGCCAAGGGCACAACGCAGCACTCAGGGAGAAGGGCACAACGCAGCACTCCGGGCCAAGGGCACAACGCAGCACTCAGGGCCAAGGGCACAACGCAGCACTCCGGGAGAAGGGCACAACGCAGCACTCAGGGAGAAGGGCACAACGCAGCACTCAGGGAGAAGGGCACAACGCAGCACTCCGGGCCAAGGGCACAACGCAGCACTCCGGGAGAAGGGCACAACGCAGCACTCAGGGAGAAGGGCACAACGCAGCACTCCGGGAGAAGGGCACAACGCAGCACTCAGGGAGAAGGGCACAACGCAGCACTCCGGGCCAAGGGCACAACGCAGCACTCAGGGCCAAGGGCACAACGCAGCACTCCGGGAGAAGGGCACAACGCAGCACTCCGGGAGAAGGGCACAACGCAGCACTCCGGGCCAAGGGCACAACGCAGCACTCAGGGCCAAGGGCACAACGCAGCACTCAGGGCCAAGGGCACAACGCAGCACTCAGGGCCAAGGGCACAACGCAGCACTCAGGGCCAAGGGCACAACGCAGCACTCAGGGCCAAGGGCACAACGCAGCACTCAGGGCCAAGGGCACAACGCAGCACTCCGGGAGAAGGGCACAACGCAGCACTCCGGGAGAAGGGCACAACGCAGCACTCCGGGAGAAGGGCACAACGCAGCACTCCGGGAGAAGGGCACAACGCAGCACTCCGGGAGAAGGGCACAACGCAGCACTCCGGGAGAAGGGCACAACGCAGCACTCCGGGAGAAGGGCACAACGCAGCACTCCGGGCCAAGGGCACAACGCAGCACTCAGGGCCAAGGGCACAACGCAGCACTCAGGGAGAAGGGCACAACGCAGCACTCCGGGAGAAGGGCACAACGCAGCACTCCGGGCCAAGGGCACAACGCAGCACTCAGGGCCAAGGGCACAACGCAGCACTCAGGGAGAAGGGCACAACGCAGCACTCAGGGAGAAGGGCACAACGCAGCACTCAGGGAGAAGGGCACAACGCAGCACTCAGGGAGAAGGGCACAACGCAGCACTCAGGGCCAAGGGCACAACGCAGCACTCAGGGAGAAGGGCACAACGCAGCACTCCGGGAGAAGGGCACAACGCAGCACTCCGGGAGAAGGGCACAACGCAGCACTCCGGGCCAAGGGCACAACGCAGCACTCAGGGCCAAGGGCACAACGCAGCACTCAGGGAGAAGGGCACAACGCAGCACTCAGGGAGAAGGGCACAACGCAGCACTCCGGGCCAAGGGCACAACGCAGCACTCAGGGCCAAGGGCACAACGCAGCACTCAGGGCCAAGGGCACAACGCAGCACTCAGGGAGAAGGGCACAACGCAGCACTCAGGGAGAAGGGCACAACGCAGCACTCCGGGCCAAGGGCACAACGCAGCACTCAGGGCCAAGGGCACAACGCAGCACTCCGGGAGAAGGGCACAACGCAGCACTCCGGGCCAAGAGCACAACGCAGCACTCAGGGCCAAGGGCACAACGCAGCACTCAGGGCCAAGGGCACAACGCAGCACTCAGGGCCAAGGGCACAACGCAGCACTCCGGGAGAAGGGCACAACGCAGCACTCAGGGCCAAGGGCACAACGCAGCACTCAGGGCCAAGGGCACAACGCAGCACTCAGGGCCAAGGGCACAACGCAGCACTCCGGGAGAAGGGCACAACGCAGCACTCCGGGAGAAGGGCACAACGCAGCACTCCGGGAGAAGGGCACAACGCAGCACTCCGGGAGAAGGGCACAACGCAGCACTCCGGGAGAAGGGCACAACGCAGCACTCCGGGAGAAGGGCACAACGCAGCACTCCGGGCCAAGAGCACAACGCAGCACTCCGGGCCAAGGGCACAACGCAGCACTCCGGGCCAAGGGCACAACGCAGCACTCAGGGCCAAGGGCACAACGCAGCACTCAGGGCCAAGGGCACAACGCAGCACTCAGGGCCAAGGGCACAACGCAGCACTCAGGGCCAAGGGCACAACGCAGCACTCAGGGCCAAGGGCACAACGCAGCACTCAGGGCCAAGGGCACAACGCAGCACTCCGGGAGAAGGGCACAACGCAGCACTCCGGGAGAAGGGCACAACGCAGCACTCCGGGCCAAGAGCACAACGCAGCACTCCGGGCCAAGAGCACAACGGCCACTGGCCGCAAAAAGCATGAGATTTTTTTTGTTTGCATTACCACCACACAAAAGGGATGCAGCCGTGAAATTCGAGACATTATCAAGTGCTTGTCAAATTGTGAATGAAAGACTGATGAAGTGTGTACAGCCTGCGCAAAAAAAACAAAAAACAAAGCAGAGATCATGCCTTTCAAGCAACTTTTTTCAAATCATCATTAGAGTCACATCATGCAGCCTTACAAAGTATTAAAAATCAAAACATATAGCCCAACGTTTGTAGAACAAATAAAGTTACATTAATAACTCTAAATTAAGCATATAGTAGTACCTATTTATTTTTAACCGCTCAACACAGAATAGCCGCATGTGCGCACTCCCTCAAATCATTTGGAGAGAATATCCTTTCTATTTTATTCAGCTTTGTTCAATTGTATTCTTCAAACTATAAAACAATATAAAATAATGCCACGGAATTTTAAGCCAATCTTGTCTACTAAATTAATTAGTGTAGCCACAGCTGTATGGCATAGCCAGATCAGGACCTAACATAAGGACAAGTCAAGGTATGGTATTCTGTTCTTCTGAAATAGACTACATTTTATTCATATCATGCTTCTTTAGACCTGTCTAAAATAAGTAATGGATTTATTGTGAAGGTGTAGGCTGTATTACATGGATTTATTAGACTTTTTAAAATGTAGATGTTCCAAAGGTCTGCAAGTGTGCAAGCCAGGAGATGCTAAATGTGTTTATGTTAATTAACTGTCAATTACCGTGAGACCAACAGTTATTTGCTTGACAATTACTGGCTGACGTAATTTCGTGACTGCCACAGCCCTAGTTGCAACCGAGGACAGACGATTTTTACACACTACACGCTTCAGCACTTGGCAGTCCCGTTCTGTGGGCTTGTATGGCCTACCACTTTGCGACTGAGCCATTTCTTCTCTATGATGTTTCCGGTGCTGCTCTAGCAGGGCAGAAATTTTGCAAACTGACTTGTTGGAAAGGTGGCATCCTATGACGGTGCCACATTGAAAGTCACTGAGCTCATCAGTGAGGCCATTCTACTGCCAATGTTTGTCTGGAGATTGCATGGCTGTGTGTTCGATTTTATACACCTGTCAGCAACGAGTGTGGCTGAAATAGCCGAATCCACTAATTTGAAGAGGTGTCCACATACTTTTGTATATATTTTGTACACACTCATTAAGTATTGAAAAGGATGGAGAGAGAGCTGAGGAATAATATAATTGAGTCTAGGAATGTCTTTAATTGAGGGTCACAGACCCACAGACATTTTATGAATGACTGACCCCAGTTAATACCATTGGCTTCATTAAAATCATACACCAATGACGAGCTGCCATTTTAAGTGGCATTTACGTAAACGAAGACTGTATGTTTGGGAAAGGGAAATAAGGAACAACAGCTGATTTTCTCTCTCGTGGTAACCTGACAGTGTTAATTAATGGGGTTGTTCACGACAGGGTGGGGGGGGAAGAGGTGCAATAAGATAATTATTGCTCTGTTTTTTTCTTTCTCTCCATCTTTTCCTTCTCTCAAATATTGCTAATCGTTCCTATATACTCCCCCATCAACTGAGGGTAAACCAAGAGAAAGGCTCTTTGTAATGAGAACCTAAAAAAGATGGTTGCCGAGAGCTAATTCGACATCAGCTTTTGAGAAGATGGCGATGGCGCTTCCAGCTTAGGAAGCTAACCCCTCGGCTTAACTTGGCCTTAGCGGCTCAAACTCGACGCAAGGGCTACATTTCACTTCCCCCGTTTTTCACAGCTCACAATAAATAATTGGCTGTGTGGACGATTACCGTCATCCAAAAACATCCAATCGGATATTTATTTAATTTTTTATTTATATTCTGGTTTTGTTATGCTTTCCACTACTTTTTGATCCCTTGAGTTGTTGTGGCTTTTTCTCCGCTTGCCGCTGTATTTTAATTGAATGTCACGCTAGGCTGAGGAGATGGAGACATGGAGAAGAGCACAGTTAATTAAGTGTTTTCGGGTCCGTCTTCATCACCCCCTCTCAGGCTGACAGGTTTCTCACATCCCTCCTTCTCCCTCCCTTCCTTTCTCCCTCCCTTTCTCTCTCCCTCCCTTTCTCGTTTTATCCTTCAGACCATTACCCAATCAGCCATATCTCTTCAATGGTGGTGTCTTAGTGTCTGAGGGTCCCTTGTCTAGCCCCACAGGTCCAACCCTCTGGTGTACACACCACAAACATACGCACACACGCGCGCACACACACACACACATGGAGACACACACAAACACTCCAGTATGCTGGGAAAGTAAAACGTTTTTAATCCCCACTACTTCTTGTCTCACTGTGGTAACATTTCAATGGACTCTATTTCGTAGCCATAAACTGTGAAAAAAAACAGAGTAGAACCGTATGGAAGGTTGACGATGAAGGAATACGACAACAATAAAATGTTTTGGTTTTCTTGCAATGTCAAAGTGTTGCCCTGAATGTGCATGTGTACAAAGTGTACAAAATCGGTTCGATGTGCGTCACAATGATCATGATAAAAGAACAAAGTACTCAAGTCTCTGTTTGTTTCCCATTACTCTGCTAATGTGGTTGATATATGACTCTTTGGTGGTTTTGGCTGAGATCATGCAGTGTTTAAACACTTTTGTCTCACAATCATGGTTATTTATTATGTGTTCGTGTTTTGCAGTGCGCCCATGCCCTACCTCATTGGAGTACATTCCAGCCTAATGGAGGTAAGTTCCTCACCACAGACCGTTTATAAACCCAACTCATAAGAGAGAGAGTGTGTGTCTACCTGAGTGCCTGCGTGTGTGTGTGTACATGTGTCTCATGTTTGTGTGGAAGTGTAAAGTCCTCTCTCCGTGTCTCTCTCCCTGCAGAAGGTGAAGGGGATGGCCCTGGATGACGTAGTAGTCCTCAACGTAGACACCAACACCCTAGAAACACCCTTTGACGACCTCCAAAGCCTGCCCAACGACGTGGTGAGACACACACACAGACATTTATAGACACTACATATCCCAATTCTCACGAGTGATACTATCCCTCTACTGCAGGGATGGACAACATTGATGGGGGTGGGGCCCACAACCACATTTTGAAATTGTGCCTTGTGTATTCTACTATTTTTAAGTTGAGACCCTGAGTTCCCCCCCAAAAAATAATAATAATATAAATATATATTTTTTTAAATGTACAAAACATTCTTTAGCCTCCCCTGTGCTTACTACCAGTTGAGTAAAGGACCAGAAAACATTGACTCTAAGGGAAGCTCCAAATGGTAAATATTGTTATATCACTCAAAAATAAATAATATGGATTATTATACAGTACCGGTCAAAAGTTTGGACACACCAATTCATTCCAGGGTTTTTCATTTTTTTTAACAGTTTCTACATTGTAGAATAATAGTGAAGACATCAAAACTATGAAATAACACATATGGAATCATGTAGTAACCAAAAAAGTATATTTTATATTTGAGATTCTTAAAAGTAGCCACCCTTTGCCTTGATGACAGCTTTGCACACTCTTGGCATTCTCTCAACCAGCTTCACCTGGAATGCTTTTTCAACAGTCTTGAAGGAGTTCCCACATATGCTGAGCGCTTGTTTGCTGCTTTTCCTTCACTCTGCGGTCCAACTCATCCCAAACAATCTCAATTGGATTGAGGTTGGGTGATTGTGCAGGCCAGGTCATCTGATGCAGCACTCCATCACTCTCCTTCTTGGTCAAATTGCCCTTACACAGCCTGGAGGTGTGTTGGGTCATTGTCCTGTTAAAAAACAAGTGATAGTCCCACTAAGCGCAAACCAGATGGGTTGGCGTATCACTGCAGAATGCTGTGGTAGCCAGGCTGTTTAAGTATGCCTAGAATTCTAAATAAATCACTGACAGTGTCACCAACAAAGCACCCCCACACCATCACATCTCCTCCTCCATACTTCACGAAGGGAACCACACATGCGGAGATCATCCGTTCAACTACTCTGCATCTCAGAAAGACACGGCGGTTTCAACCAAAAATCTCAAATTGGGACTCATCAGACCAAAGGACAGATTTCCACCGGTCTAATGTCCATTGCTTGTGTTTCTTGGCCCAAGCAAGTCTCTTCTTATTATTGGTGTCCTTTAGTAGTGGTTTCTTTGCCTCAATTCAACCATGAAGGCCTGATTCATGCAGTCTCTGAACAATTGATGTTGAGATGTGTCTGTTACTTGAACTCTGTGAAGCATTTATTTGGGCTGCAATTTTTGAGGCTGGTAACTCTAATGAACTCATCCTCTGCAGCAGAGGTAACTGTGGATCTGTCTTTCCTGTGGCGGTCCTCATGAGAGCCAGTTTCATCATAGCGCTTGATGCTTTTTGCGACTGCACTTGAAGAAACTTTAAAAGTTCTTGAAATTTTCCGCATTGACTGACCTTCATGTCTTAAAGTAATGATGGACTTTTGTTTTTCTTTGATTATTTGAGCCTTTCTTGCCAAATAGTGCTATCTTCTGTATACCACCCCTACCTTGTCACAACACAACTAATTGGCTCAAACGCATTAAGAAGGAAAGAAATTCCACAAGTTAACTTTTAACAAGACACACCCGTTAATTTAAATGAATTCCAGGTGACTACCTCATATAAAAAAAAAAGTATCATATTTAACCTTTAACTAGGCAAGTCAGTTAAGAAAAATGTGGTATTTACAATGACGGCCTACCCCGGCCAAACCCTAACCCGGGCGACACTGAGCTAATTGTGCGCCGCCCTATGGGACTCCTAATCACGGCCGGTTGTGATACAGCCTAGAATCGAACCAGGGTCTGTAGGGACGCCTCTAGCACTGAGATGCAGTGCCTTAGACCACTGCTCACTCAGGAGCCCAAATGCTGGTTGAGAGAATGCCAAGGGTGTTCAAAGCTGTGGCTACTGTGAAGAATCTCAAATATATTATTTTTTTGGTTTAACACTTTTTTGGTTACTACATGATTCTATATGTGTTATTTCATAGTTTTGATGTTTTCACTATTATGCTACAATGTATAAAATTGTAAAATTTAAGAAAAACCCTGGAATGAGTAGGTGTGTCCAAACTTTTGACCGGTACTGTATATGTATACTGTATGTATACTGAACAATTGAAATAAATTAATTAGGCCCTAATCTATGGATTTTACATTACAGGGAATGGAGAGATGCATCTGTTGGTCACAGATACCTTTAAAAAATATCGGCCTCAGGATTTCGTCACGGTTTCTCTGTGCATTCAAATTGCCATCGATAAAGTTTTTTTTGGGGGGGGGGGGGTTTATTCACTTGGCCTACTGTATATCGAAGTATTGCTTTTAGTAGTCATAACACACCTTGCACAACTCTATGGTCCACTAAACCTTCACATTTCCTGATACATCTATGGCAGGGATCCTCAACTAGATTCAGCCGCGGGTCCATTTTTTTCTTGAGCAGACGGTCAGGGGGCTGACCATAATTACAAATCATTTGTAGACTGCAAATTTACCACAAGAAGCCCAAACATAATGTTTGACTAAAACATAATCATTTCAAACCTTGCTTACATTTGTATACGATCACGTGTCTCTCTATTATGCGTGGGAATACTTGGGAACAGATTTCTTAAATTAATATAGCTGATTTCCTGGTGTTTTTAGTCTTTTATGTCCAACAATGAAAATTCCACAAATTAAAAAAATATATACAGCGCATTTGGAAAGTATTCAAATGCCTTGACTTTTCCCACATTTTGTTGAGTTACAGCCTTATTCTAAAATGGATTAAGTATTTTTTCCCCCTCATCAATCTACACGTAATACCCCATAATGACAAAGCAAAAACAGGTTTTTAGAAATGTTTGCAAAATTATTTAAAAAATGAAATATTACATTTACATAAGTATTCAGGTCAAATTCGGCACACGGGCCGCCGGTTGGGGAACCCTGATCTATGGTTTATTGAAACAGCCATGCATTTGATAATTAACAGTACAAGATCAAAGGAAATCCCAGCGTCTTTTATGGTTGACTACTGAATGCTACACGTTTCCACCACAACTGAACTGAGCTCAACAATGGTAGTCTCATCCTCTCAAGAGGGCTAGCCACGGTCTTTGAAATATCCATTTAGACTTCCAATGCCGACCAAAACGTAAACACGCCCAATTATACAGACTTGTTGGTATTCATGCTTTTACTATAAATATTAATATTTTGTATCTTTCTTACATTTTTGTCCTCTCAAAAGCTGTCATGTTTTCATCTAATTTAAGCTGTTCGTTGTTTGCTGTTGTTGTTGGCCTTAATTACAACATGAGTCATGCTGTTGGGTCAGAGATGCTGTGTGTTTACACTGATGATCTGGGGTCCTCGCATCCACGCCACCTGCCTATGAAGTGCCCTCCTAATTGCCTGATCAAAAGGCTCGTAGCGCGGTGCTAAGTGACCAGGGGAGAAAGAGCAACCTGCCTTTCTCCTTTTGATCGCAGCCAAATACCAGCCCTGGCTCATGTTGGGCAGCCATTATATTTGTTGTCTGTCTACCTGTGTGTGTTTGTTTTTCATTAGCATTCAGCATTTTAGCGTGTGCTCATTTTAGCGTCATAAGTGGGTGAAATATATTCATAAACTGTCATTAGAAAGAAGAGTGACACAGAGCAGCTGGTTGCTTTGAAGTCTGCAGCCACAATGTCTGTGTATGATTCGTGTTGTGTGTGTGATTCATGCACAGTCACGCTTACATGTATGTGTCTAAACGGGCGTCTGCATGCTTACATTAATGCATGGAGGTGTGTACATCAAGGCTCTCCAACCCTGTTCCTGGAGAGATACCGTCCTGTAGGTTTTAACTCCAACCCTGTTCCTGGAGAGATACCGTCCTGTAGGTTTTAACTCTAACCCTGTTCCTGGAGAGATACCGTCCTGTAGGTTTTAACTCCAACCCTGTTCCTGGAGAGAAACCCTCCTGTAGGTTTGAACGCCAACCCTGTTCCTGGAGAGCTACCCTCCTGTAGGTTTGAACTCCTACCCTGTTCCTGGAGAGAAACCCTCCTGTAGGTTTGAACTCTAACCCTGTTCCTGGAGAGCTACCCTCCTGTAGGTTTGAACTCCTACCCTGTTCCTGGAGAGCTACCCTCCTGTAGGTTTCAACTCCAACCCTGTTCCTGGAGAGAAACCCTACTGTAGGTTTGAACTCCAACCCTGTTCCTGGAGAGCTTTCCAACAATTTAGAATAAGACTGAAATGTAACATAATGTGGAAAAAGTCTGAATACTTTCCGAATGCACTGTATGTGTGATGCTAGCCACTGATCTCTCTTTGTCTCCTGTCAGATGTCCAGTTCTTATAACATTTAAATGGGACAGATCCTAATTGAATTACTCATTTTAAGGTTGACTCAGCACATATTAAAGTGTGTCTCTGGCAGTATCACTGGGGAACATCATAGGGCACCCATAAATCCCCCCGCTCCCAGGAATGGCGTAAAGCTTTAAGAGACTTCCGTCCTGTCATTACACACGTATTCACGTCTCTTTTTTATTAAATTTTTATTTTTTATCACAAGGTTGTAATTCTTGATTTTTATTGGGTTTTGATGTATTTTCATTTGTTTCTGTAAATGTGTTTTGAGAGGGGGAGATTATCAAAAGAGTGTGTGTGAGAGGGTGTTTGTATGTGTGTCTGTTCTGGACAGGTAATGGAAGTATTAAGGAGGCATTAGGAGGAAGTGGAGCTGCTGGTGTTACTGAGTTGGAGGAAGCAAGCAAAGCTCTCATGTCATTATACCATCAGATCAAAGACATGTGCAATGACTCAGTACAGTAGGATCAAGGTCCTGATATGCAGCTGATTAGTTACAGCCTACCACACAAGCCCAACTCACCTGACCAAGTGTGTTGAGCTGGAACAAAAGCACACCCACTAGCTGTCCAGGAAGAGAGTTGGCCACCTCTGGTGTTGATGAGGTGACGTAGGAAGTGTAGTTGGTGATGTATTAAGTGTAGTTATTGAGGTAGGAAGTGTAGTTGGTGACGTAGGAAGTGTAGTTGGTGACGTATTAAGTGTAGTTGGTGATGTATTAAGTGTAGTTATTGAGGTAGGAAGTGTAGTTGGTGACATAAGGGCGTGTAGTTGGTGAAAAGGGGACCACATTACGAGAATGTAGCATGGTGTTTTCCAGGGCTCTTTGTCTTTGTCCCATTACTCTTTCCTTAAACATGAAGTATGACAGTTTATTGTGCGTGATGTTCTACCTGAATGTAAAAATCCAAAGTCCCTCCTGGACACACTGATTAACGTGAGCTTTACAATCTGCATTTCAAAACCACTATTTTCAATTACCTCCAAACAAATGAGACAGGAAAATACAGCAACATTTAATTTGCATGTCTCATCTGCCTCCGCTGTTGAAGAAAACAAACCCAGGTTAGGTCATGGCAAATCAAACCCAGGTCATGGCAAATCAAACCCAGGTCATGGCAAATCAAACCCAGGTCATAACAAATGGCAGATGGCAAATGGCAGAAAAAATCTGTGTTCTTTACTACGGTTATTTTTCTGGTCAAGTTTTCTGCTTTGGTTGGAGGCATAACTTTTGCTAGCAATGTAACCGAACATCTTTAATAACCGGGGGAGCTCACCGTGGGAGAGAAGCGGCGGGGTAAGAGAGAGAAGACAGAAGGAGAAAGGATTACTTCAGCCCTGTGCGCTCTCTCCCGGCTAGCGCATTAGCCTAAACGGCCGTCTCATGGAGTGTATTCATGTAGAATAACGCTGTTGTTGACTCGCGGGCCGCTTTTCCAGCAGTGTGGTGCCTATGGATGCAAGCAAGGGAGAAGGGAGAGAGGGCGGCTGTAGCCTGGGGAAGGGCGGATTAAAGGAGGGCCTGGATCAGACACTTCCTGAGGGATAGGAGGCCTGGGGAGAGAGAGAGTCTTTCAGTCCATTTCTGGGGGAAGAAGAGGAATGAAGGGAGGGACGAGTGATGAGATGTTTGGAGGAAAGCAGAAAGGAATGGATGGGTGAATGGAGAGAGCGATAAATAAAGACACTGGTAAGGTGAAAGAGATGGACGAAGGCAGAGAGTGGGGGGAAATATTTGGGGGGATGGATGGATGAAAAAATGACCTATGAATGCACCTATGACTATCAATGATGCAGTCCTTATGTAGACTCCATAAACAATAATAAGGTAACTGTTTGTTGTTGTTGTTTTCCCCCAGGTGTCATCCTTAAAGAATCGCCTGAAGAAGGTTTCCACGACGACGGGAGATGGCGTGGCCCGAGCTTTCCTCAAGACACAGGCCGCTCTCTTCGGCTGCTACAGGAACGCGCTGCAGATCCAACCGGTGAGCCAGACTGAGGGAGAACGAGAGAGGGAAGAGGGGAAGGAGGGAGGGAAGGTTTACAGTTAGTAGTGAGCGAGAGAAAGAGAGAGAGTGACACACACACAGACACGGAGCGAGCTGTCTTTCTTTCCTGGCAGCTCCTCTATATCACCATGGTAATGGTATATGATGACAGGGTTGTATCTGACTGTGTGTTTGAATGGGAACAGCCAGCCAGCGCTCGGTCTACTCTGTACCTGCATCAACACTAGGCATGGTTGTGCCGGACCACTAATTATTCTACTATTCCGCCATATGTCGTCAAACAAGTCTGATCCTCGCGTCGCCCAGCCCAATGCGTCTATTTTAAAATCATCTCTCCCGGACATTTACATATTTTAGACGGGGGCAATATGAATAAAACAAATAGAGGTGTCAATCAAGGACTTCCGCGCGCTAGGACGGCAGGGTGTGTGTCTGTGTGCGTGCGTGTGTCTCTGTGTGTGTGTCTGCCCACTGTGTGAATAATAGTATTAGCGATGCAGATCCCCGTATCCCCCCAGTGTATAGAGGGGGGTCTGGAGGACAGAATAGCCCCCCTACGTGGGGTACCGGTCCACCCACTAGGGGAGACAGAAAGGGGACACACGTCCTAACAATGGCCCAGCTGGTGCCCCTGCACTACATATGTGGGAGCCAGCGCCTTCCTTCCACCTCCAAGCTGTCACTACGCTGTGGCTAACCCTAAACTCTAACCCCTAAAACCCTAACATGTACTATGGCTGAACCAAGGCCTCTTCTGCCTAGGAGACACTAGGAAGTTTTTATTGTGTGTGCTGTGGCCCATTCGGTGTCCGACATTTCTTGTGACCCACCATGTAGATGGTGTATTTCTAGTCAGGACCCAAAATGAATCCAATAAATGACCCGGGCCACCCACTGTCACCCACTGTCACGGATATCCTGCTGGTCATATCATGAAGCTGGTCAGAAAGGGATATAGCCCTGATATTGCTGAAGCTTTTTTTATTTTTTATTTTTATTCTAGACCCAATCTTGGGAACTTTCTTGCTTTCTTACAGTGTTCTAACGATGTGCAATAGTTAAAGTACAGAAGCGAAAATAAATAAACATAAATATGGGTTGTATTTACAGTGGAGTTTGTTTTTCACTGGCTGTCCTTTTCTTGTGGTCACAAATCTTGCTGCTGTGATTGCACACACACTCTCTCTCTCTCTCTCTCTCTCTCTCTCTCTCTCTCTCTCTCTCTCTCTCTCTCTCCTCTCTCTCTCTCTCTCTCTCTCTCTCTCTCTCTCTCTCTCTCTCTCTCTCTCTCTCTCTCTCTCTCTCTCTCTCTCTCTCTCTCTCTCTCTCTCTCTCTCTCTCTCTCCCTGCACCTCTTCTCTCTCTCTCTCTCTGTCTCATACTCGGCGCTAGTTGTCATTAAGTCTGAACTGCAGAACCAATTAGTTTGATCCAGAGGGGATGTGATGTGCAGCAGCAGTATGGACAGTGGGGACGTGTGTGCGCGTGCGTGCGCACTCACTCTCTTATTTGGCAATGGACCTCTTAGCTATGCTTGGATACACATCATCAAGACAGGACAAGATACTGTACAAAAACACCCCAGACAGACACTCAACCATACAGAGACAAACACACACACACACTCACTCTCTCACACACACACACACACACGCACACACGCACACACACACACATGCACACTAGACAAGCAGAGCGGCCCAGAGAAACAAACACATTCTCACTAAGCGGATTGGGGCACTATGTCCAGTTATGTCTTGTATAAGTTGTTGTGTGGTGTGTGTTGACCCACTTATTGCTTTCCCTGTGAGTTTACTCTGAGTGTGCAAAACATTATGAACACATTCCTAATAATGAGTTGCGCGCCCCCCCCTTTGCCCATAGAACAGCCTCAATTCGTCAGGGCATGGACTCTACAAGGTGTCGAAGCGTTCCACAGGGATGCTGGCCCATGTTGACTCCAATGCTTCCCACAGTTGTGTCATGTTGGCTGGATGTCCTTTGGGTGGTGGACCATTCTTGATACACACAGGAAACTGTTGAGCGTAAAAAACCAAGCAGTGTTGCCGTTCTTGACACACACAAACCGGTGCACCTGGCACCTACTACCATACCATGTTCAAACGCACTTAAATATTTTGTCTTGCCCATTCACCCTCTGAATGTTACACATACACAATGTCTCAATTGTTTGAAGGCTTAAAAATGATTCTTTAACCTGTCTCCTCCCCTTCATCTACATTGATTGAAGTGGATTTAACAAATGACATCAATAAGGGATCATAGCTTTCACCTGGATTCACCTGGTCAGTCTATGTCATGGAAAGAGCAGGTGTTCCTAATGTTTTGTACAGTCAGTGTATTTGTGAGCTTTACAACATGTTCCAAACTGACGTTTCATACCGCTGGTTGACAAATCACTGTTAACTTCTCTTGGGTAGGAGGCAGCATTCGGAATTTTGGATGAAATGCATGCCCAAATTAAACTGCCTGCTTCTCGGGCCCAGAAGATATGATATGCATATAACTGGTAGATTTGGATAGATATAAACACTCTAAAGTTTCCAAAACTGTTAAAATAGTGTCTGTGAGTATAACAGAAATGATTTGGCAGGCGAAAACCTGAGAAAAATCCATTCAGGAAGTAGTTTTGTTTGTTGGTTTTGTAGTTTTCTATTCAATGCCATTACAGTATTCATTGACTTAGGACTCAAATTGTAGTTTCTATGCCTTCCACGAGATGTCAACAGTCTTTAGAAATTGTTTCAGGCTTGTAATTCTGAAAAATGAGGAAGTAAGAGCAGTCTGAATGAGTGGACCCTAAAGTGTCACAGAGCTTTTTCATGCGCGAGACCGAGAGTGCCTTTCTTGTTTACCTTTTAAATTGACGACGTTATTGTCCGACTGTGTGTTGAAATATTATCGATTATTTAGGCTAAAAACAACCTGAGGATTGAATATAAACATCGTTTGACATGTTTCTATGAAATTTACGGATACAATATGGATTTTTTTGTCCTTCTGTTTTGACTGTGTTTGAGCCTGTGGATTACTGAAGAAATTGCGCGAACAAAACGGAGGTTTTTGGATATAAAGAGACTTTATCGAACAAAAGGAACATTTATTGAGTAAATGAATGTCTGCTGAGTGCAACCATATGAAGATCATCAAAGGTAAGGGATTAATTTGATCTCTTTCTGACTTGTGTAACTGTTCTACTTGGCTGGTTACTGTTTGTAATGATTTGTCTAGTGGGCTATGTTCTCAAATAATCGTAAGGTATGCTTTCGCCGTAACGCATTTTTTAAATCTGACACCGTGGTTGGATTCACAAGAAGTTCATCTTTAAACCTATGTAAAATATGTTTTGTTTTCTGAATTTTTATAATGGGTATTTCTGTATTTGAATTTGGCGCCCAGCAGTTTCACTGGCTGTTGAAGAGGTGGGACGCTAACATCTCATGTACCCAAGAGCGGTTAATACATATTTAAGTGGCCTCTAACAGCGACACACACACACACGTACGTACACTCAGATTCAGCCAGTGATCTTACAGCACAGTAACATACGCATAAACTTTGTACAGATGTAGGATCTTAATTTGAGCCAGTTTGCTACAGCAGGAAAATAACACATGTGGACTATAATTAATGGACATTGTAGTAGGGGTTGATACACTACATGACCTAAAGTATGTGGACACTGGCTCGTCGAACATCTCATTCCAAAATCATGGGCATTAATATGGAGTTGGTCCCCCCTTTGCTGCTATAACAGCCTCCACTCTTCTGGGAAGGCTTTCCACTAGATGTTGGAACATTGCTGCGGGTACTCCCTTCCATTCAGCCACTAGAGCGTTAGTGAAGTCGGGCACTGATGTTGGGCGATTAGGCCTGGCTCGCAGTCGGTGTTCCAATCCATCCCAAAGGTGTTCGATGGGGTTGAGGTCAGGTTTCTGTGCAGGCCAGTCAAGTTCTTCCATAACGATCTCGACAAACCATTTCTGTATGGACCTCGCTTTGTGCAAGGGGGCATTGTCATGCTGAAACAGGAAACTGTTGTCACAAATTGCTGCTTCAAGTTGTAAGCACAGAATTGTCGAGAATGTCATTGTATGCTGTAGCGTTAAGATTTCCCTTCACTGGAACTAAGGGGCGTAGCCCGAACCATGAAAAACAGCCCCAGACCATTATTCCTCCTCCACCAAACTTTACAGTTGGTGCTTACATTGGGGCAGGTAGCGTTCTCCTGGCATCCGCCAAACCCAGATTCGTCAGTCGGACTGCCAGATGGTGAAGCATAATTCATCACTCTAGAGAACACGTTTTCACTGCTCCAGAGTCCAATGGCGGCGAGCTTTACACCACTCCAGCTGGCACTTGGCATTGCACATGGTGATCTTGGCTTGTGTGCGGCTGCACGGCCATGTAAACCCATGAAAGTCACTGAGCTCTTCAGTAAGGCCATTCTACTGCCAATGTTTGTCTATGGAGATTGCATGACTGTGTGCTTGATATTATATACCTGTCAGCAACGGGTGTGGCTGAAATATCCAAATCCACTCATTTGAAGGGGTGTCCACATACTTTTGTATATATAGTGTACATTTTTCGTTAAGGAAAATCAAGTCTGAAATTTGACAGTGCTAATGAGGGGTGTTATCGCTGGCGTGTGTCCTTCTCCTCCTCCAGTCTGTCCGGGGGTCCAGACCTCTCATCTCTACAGTAATGATATGATCTCCACAGAACCATTAGAGGACGGCAGGCAACCCTTCTAACGTGCTAATGTCCTGCTGGCCAGGTGGTCTCTCACACACACACGCACGCACACGCACTCACACTCACACTCACACACACTGCTCACACAAACACACACACAGTTAATATGGACAAAACGGTTGCACGCAGGTTACCCCCTCATTTGAATAATAAGGGCATGTTAAGGATCCAGCTTTTAGCTTTTACCTGGGCTGAAACGTACGTGTGTGTGTGTGTGTGTGTGTGTGTGTGTGTGTGTGTGTGTGTGTGTGTGTGTGTGTGTGTGTGTGTGTGTGTGTGTGTGTGTGTGTGTGTGTGTGTGTGTCGCCTAATGCTCAGTAACAGTGGCAGGTGTCATCTAAGCATGTTTGGGGAATATGCTCCTCTCAGGCCCTGGTTAATGCTCCCCTCACAGGAGACAAGTCATGCTCTCCTCTGGCTCTAGTTTACAGTTCAGCCTCCTTGACATGAGACTTAGTTAAGGATGACTGAATGTCTGTGTGTGTGAGCAGGCAGGTCACCCATGAAAGAAGTCAGTATTCTTCGTCCATCCATATCTGAGGATGTTCTGGAGATGATGTGGAAACTGGCCACTAGGGGCAACAGTGAGCACTGTTAACTTCAAGTAGTTTTCGGTTTTGCTAGGGCATTGGGGACGGGGATGGTGGATAAGCGTAAGCATCTGCCTCTGATTCCAAAGGTTGCCAGTTCAAATCCAGTGATAGAAAGTTGTATTTATTTATTTAAGCCTCTCCCAGTCCTTATTAAACCGTTTTGTAGCAATTTATATCCGTTTAGTGCGATTTTGAGGCATTGCTTTGTGTTGCACTTTGAAGCGCCGGGCACGTTTCGGGGTCCCGGTCGAACGTTAGTGGGCTTTTCGACGGACAAGAGGACATCTTTCGACCAAAAGAAGATTAGACCCAAGAAAGGATACATTGCCCAAGATTCTGATGGAAGATCACCTCATAGTAAGAAATATTTAAGATGATAAATCGTTGTTCTGTCGAAAAATTTTAAACGCATATTCCGCCATTTTTCTTGGTATAGCTTCGCTTGGCGAACCCTGTATTGCACAGTAAGGATAATTTTAGAAAGGTAATTCAGCGATTGCATTAAGAACTAATTTGTCTTTCGATAGCTGTCCAACTTATATTTTTTTAGTCAAGTTTATGAATAGTTATGCATGAGACAAGATCACTGTTAAAGATGGCGCCCGACATTTTCAGGCTAGTTTTGCTAGTATTGTCATTGTATAACCACGTTTTTTTGTGGCTAAATATGCATATTTTCGAACAAACTCTATATGTATGTTGTAATATGATGTTACAGGAGTGTCATCGGAAGAATTCTGAGAAGGTTAGTGAAAAAATTAATATATTTTGGCGATGATTATGTTATCGCTCTCTTTGGCTTGAATCAATGCTCGGGTAACGTTTGCACATGTGGTATGCTAATATAACGATTTATTGTGTTTTCGCTGTAAAACACTTAGAACATCTGAAATATTGTCTGAATTCACAAGATCTGTGTCTTTCCATTGCTGTGAGCTGTGTATTTTTAAGAAATGTTTTATGATTAGTAATTAGGTAATACACGTTGCTCTGTGTATTTATTCTAGTCGAGTTGTGATGGTGGGTGCAATTGTAAACTATGATTTCTACCTGAAATATGCACATTTTTCTAACAAAACCTATCCTATACAATAAATATGTTATCAGACTGTCATCTGATGAGGTTTTTTCTTGGTTAGTGGCTATCAATATCTTTATTTGGCCGAATTGGTGATAGCACCTGATGGAGTAAGAAACTGATGGAGTTAGAAAAGTGGTGTCTTTTGCTAACGTGGTTAGCTAATAGATTTACATATTTTGTCTTCCCTGTAAAACATTTTAAAAATCGGACATGTTGGCTTGATTCACAAGATGTGTACCTTTCATATGCTGTATTGGACTTGTTAATGTGTGAAAGTTAAATATTTAAAAAAAATATTTTTTTGAATTTCGCGCCCTGCACTTTGAGCTGGATGTTGTCATAGGTGTACCGATATCGGGCTTGCAGCCATAAGAGGTTAACTTCTTATGGCTGCAAGGCAAAGTGTTGAGTAGCCAGTGAAATCGTGCCCATTTCAAACGGCCTCCTACTCAAATCTTGCTCGTACAATATGAATATTATTATTCTTTTTGGATAGAAAACACTTTCTAGTTTCTAAAACAGTTGGAATTATTTCTCTGAGTGAAACAGAAGTCCTTCTGCAGCGCTTTTCCTGACCAGGAAGTGAAATGTCAGAAATCAATGCTCTTTTCAACTTGATGCCTATACATGGTCTTGACACTTAGGAGTCTGCTGACACTCTATACGCCTTCCTATTGGTGTAAAGAGGATGTCAGAGAAGAAATTTTTGTGCTCATCTTGTTCTGTGGTGGAAAAAAACCTATTTCTTTGACTTGACCGTCCACTTCCGGTACTCTGAAGGAAGTGGGACTGACTTCTGTTTTGCCTTCGTAACGAACGGCTAA
The DNA here is from genome assembly GCF_016432855.1 of Salvelinus namaycush. NCBI lineage: Eukaryota > Metazoa > Chordata > Actinopteri > Salmoniformes > Salmonidae > Salvelinus > Salvelinus namaycush. The sequence continues at coordinate 18,529,471 of NC_052337.1, read as the reverse complement.
CATCTCCGGCTCGAATTTTTTTTGATACATGTGACCATATCATCGTAATGTATGTTTTTTCAATATAGTTTAATCAGATTATTGAAACTTTATTCGGGAGTTTTGCCGTGTTCCGTCCTCTGACTGTGTTTACGTTGGAGAAATTTATGCCATCGGCTAGTGCCAATGCTAATTGAAGAGGGAAATTTGCCATTCTGAATCGAAACAACGACTCATCTGGACAGAGGACACCTTCTTCAACATTCTGATGAAAGATCAGCAAAAGTAAGACCCATTTTATGATGTTATTTCATATATCTGTCGTGCATGTGAACTGGCCGTGGGCGCCCAATTGTGTCTGTCTATTGTAGCTACGCTAATATAGCGATACATTTTGTTTTCGCTGTAAAACATTTAATAAATCGGAAATATTGTTTGGAATCACAAGATGCCTGTCTTTCAATTGCTGCAGACTATGTATTTTTCAGAAATGTTTTATGATGAGTAATTAGCTATTTGACGTTGGTGTCTGTAAATATTATGGCTGCTTTCGGTGCAATTTCGGATTGTAGCTGAAATGTAAACTATGGTTTATACATGAAATATGCAAATTTTTCGAACAAAACATATGCTATACAATAAATATGTTATCAGACTGTCATCTGATGAATTTGTTTCTTGGTTAGTGGCTATTTATATCTTTATTTGGTCGAATTTGTGATAGCACCTGATGGAGTAAGAAACTGATGGAGTTAGAAAAGTTGTGTCTTTTGCTAACGTGGTTAGCTAATAGATTTACATATTTTGTCTTCCCTGTAAAACATTTTAAAAATCGGACATGTTGGCTTGATTCACAAGATGTGCACCTTTCATCTGGTGTCTTGGACTTGTTAATGTGTGAAAGTTAAATATTTAAAAAAAATAGATTTTGAATTTCGCGCCCTGCACTTTGAGCTGGATGTTGTCATAAGTGTACCGATATCGGGCTGCCCCCGTAAAAGGTTAAATTAACTACCTTATGATGTTTTTAACACCTATAACGAGTAAAAACATGACCGGCGATATATTACTGGCTAAACCCAAGCTTGGAAAGAGAGCAGGTCCGACGTCCATCGTGCGTCAGGCGCAGCAGGAAAAGAACGGTACATCCGGTCTTTGGCCTTTTATACAGGCCCTGATTGCGCAATCGACTCCATTCAAATTGTCACCTCTTACTGACATCTAGAGGAAGGCGTGGGCAGTGTTTGTATCCTCATAGCATTTACAGGGACTTTAAAACTGACCTGGGACCAGAGTCCAAGATTTCTGAAATCTCACTCCATATCAGGAAAAGTGCTGTAGAATGAGTTCTGTTCCACTCAGAGACATAATTCAAACGGCTATAGAAACTAGAGTGTTTTCTATCCAATAATAACAATAATATGCATATTGTACGAGCAAGAATTGAGTACGAGGCCGTTTGAAATGGGCACCTTAAACAGAGCTACTCAATACTGCCCCTGCAGCCATAAAAAGTTAACCCTTACTTTACCATGCTGAGTTAATGTCTAAACTAACCCTTACTTTACCATGCTGAGTTAATGCCTAAACTAACCCTTACTTTACCATGCTGAGTTAATGTCTAAACTAACCCTTACTTTACCATGCTGAGTTAATGTCTAAACTAACCCTTACTTTACCATGCTGAGTTAATGTCTAAACTAACCCTTACCTTACCATGCTGAGTTAATGCCTAAACTAACCCTTACCTTACCATGCTGAGTTAATGTCTAAACTAACCCTTACCTTACCATGCTGAGTTAATGTCTAAACTAACCCTTACCTTACCATGCTGAGTTAATGTCTAAACTAACCCTTACCTTACCATGCTGAGTTAATGTCTAAACTAACCCTTACCTTACCATGCTGAGTTAATGTCTAAACTAACCCTTACCTACATGCTGAGTTAATGTCTAAACTAACCCTTACTTACCATGCTGAGTTAATGTCTAAACTAACCCTTACTTTACCATGCTGAGTTAATGTCTAAACTAACCCTTACCTTACCATGCTGAGTTAATGTCTAAACTAACCCTTACTTTACCATGCTGAGTTAATGTCTAAACTAACCCTTACTTTACCATGCTGAGTTAATGCCTAACTAACCCTTACTTTACCATGCTGAGTTAATGTCTAAACTAACCCTTACTTTACCATGCTGAGTTAATGTCTAAACTAACCCTTACCTTACCATGCTGAGTTAATGTCTAAACTAACCCTTACTTTACCATGCTGAGTTAATGTCTAAACTAACCCTCACCTTACCATGCTGAGTTAATGTCTAAACTAACCCTTACTTTACCATGCTGAGTTAATGTCTAAACTAACCCTTACCTTACCATGCTGAGTTAATGTCTAAACTAACCCTTACTTTACCATGCTGAGTTAATGTCTAAACTAACCCTTACCTTACCATGCTGAGTTAATGTCTAAACTAACCCTTACTTTACCATGCTGAGTTAATGTCTAAACTAACCCTTACCTTACCATGCTGAGTTAATGTCTAAACTAACCCTTACCTTACCATGCTGAGTTAATGTCTAAACTAACCCTTACTTTACCATGCTGAGTTAATGTCTAAACTAACCCTTACTTTACCATGCTGAGTTAATGCCTAAACTAACCCTTACTTTACCATGCTGAGTTAATGTCTAAACTAACCCTTACTTTACCATGCTGAGTTAATGTCTAAACTAACCCTTACCTTACCATGCTGAGTTAATGTCTAAACTAACCCTTACCTTACCATGCTGAGTTAATGTCTAAACTAACCCTTACCATGCTGAGTTAATGCCTAAACTAACCCTTACTTTACCATGCTGAGTTAATGTCTAAACTAACCCTTACCTTACCATGCTGAGTTAATGTCTAAACTAACCCTTACTTTACCATGCTGAGTTAATGTCTAAACTAACCCTTACTTTACCATGCTGAGTTAATGTCTAAACTAACCCTTACTTTACCATGCTGAGTTAATGTCTAAACTAACCCTTACTTTACCATGCTGAGTTAATGTCTAAACTAACCCTTACTTTACCATGCTGAGTTAATGTCTAAACTAACCCTTACTTTACCATGCTGAGTTAATGTCTAAACTAACCCTTACCTTACCATGCTGAGTTAATGTCTAAACTAACCCTTACCTTACCATGCTGAGTTAATGTCTAAACTAACCCTTACCTTACCATGCTGAGTTAATGTCTAAACTAACCCTTACCTTACCATGCTGAGTTAATGTCTAAACTAACCCTTACCTTACCATGCTGAGTTAATGTCTAAACTAACCCTTACTTTACCATGCTGAGTTAATGTCTAAACTAACCCTTACCATGCTGAGTTAATGCCTAAACTAACCCTTACTTTACCATGCTGAGTTAATGTCTAAACTAACCCTTACCTTACCATGCTGAGTTAATGTCTAAACTAACCCTTACTTTACCATGCTGAGTTAATGTCTAAACTAACCCTTACTTTACCATGCTGAGTTAATGTCTAAACTAACCCTTACTTTACCATGCTGAGTTAATGTCTAAACTAACCCTTACTTTACCATGCTGAGTTAATGTCTAAACTAACCCTTACTTTACCATGCTGAGTTAATGTCTAAACTAACCCTTACTTTACCATGCTGAGTTAATGTCTAAACTAACCCTTACTTTACCATGCTGAGTTAATGTCTAAACTAACCCTTACCTTACCATGCTGAGTTAATGTCTAAACTAACCCTTACCTTACCATGCTGAGTTAATGTCTAAACTAACCCTTACTTTACCATGCTGAGTTAATGTCTAAACTAACCCTTACCTTACCATGCTGAGTTAATGTCTAAACTAACCCTTACTTTACCATGCTGAGTTAATGTCTAAACTAACCCTTACCTTACCATGCTGAGTTAATGTCTAAACTAACCCTTACTTTACCATGCTGAGTTAATGTCTAAACTAACCCTTACTTTACCATGCTGAGTTAATGTCTAAACTAACCCTTACTTTACCATGCTGAGTTAATGTCTAAACTAACCCTTACTTTACCATGCTGAGTTAATGTCTAAACTAACCCTTACCTTACCATGCTGAGTTAATGTCTAAACTAACCCTTACCTTACCATGCTGAGTTAATGTCTAAACTAACCCTTACTTTACCATGCTGAGTTAATGTCTAAACTAACCCTTACCTTACCATGCTGAGTTAATGTCTAAACTAACCCTTACCTTACCATGCTGAGTTAATGTCTAAACTAACCCTTACCTTACCATGCTGAGTTAATGTCTAAACTAACCCTTACTTTACCATGCTGAGTTAATGTCTAAACTAACCCTTACCTTACCATGCTGAGTTAATGTCTAAACTAACCCTTACTTTACCATGCTGAGTTAATGTCTAAACTAACCCTTACTTTACCATGCTGAGTTAATGTCTAAACTAACCCTTACCTTACCATGCTGAGTTAATGTCTAAACTAACCCTTACCTTACCATGCTGAGTTAATGTCTAAACTAACCCTTACCTTACCATGCTGAGTTAATGTCTAAACTAACCCTTACCTTACCATGCTGAGTTAATGTCTAAACTAACCCTTACTTTACCATGCTGAGTTAATGCCTAAACTTAATCTTAAATTTGGCGTTTGGAACAGCTGTGAAATTTTACAGTTGAGAAACATGGATGAACGTCTAATTGTGACGTGAGACTGTGAGAGCTGGTAGGTATGAGAGCAGTGCTAGGTGTGTATGTGTCTCTCTCTGTGTGTGTGTGGATAGCGTGATGCGATCGGATAGTGCTAATCTGCTATCAGCCCCCCACACTGACAGCTAATTAACAGGATGAGCCTCGGACTGCTGATGGAGAGAGAGAGGGAGACATAGATAAGTAGAGAGAGAGAAAGACAATGGTAGAAGGAGAAAGAGGGGTAGAGATGGCTTATTAACATGTACAGTATACTGTACTCCTTGCAACATACGTATACAGCACAGTTTTACTTAAGCAATAAGGCATGAGAACCCAGGGATTATAGTGTGAAAAACACCGGACTAAGTAAGGGTTATTCTTAGGCCCAACCCAGAGCGAAAGGAAACAGCCCTTAGGAGGGAGTTGTATACAATAATTATTCGGTTTGAGCAGCATTCGTCGAGGAAAGTTGGAGGAAAAATGTAATCCGTGCAAACAAACTGTAATACACACCTAAAACAAGACACACACACACACACACACACACACACACACACACACACACACACACACACACACACACACACACACACACACACACACACACACAATGTTGGTCACAGGTCACACTAATATCTTATGTCTAGTTCCACTCCTACTGTCTAGTGTCTTATGCAGCAGTGCCATCTAGTGGTGAAAATAAGTTTTCATACTCTACCTCCAAAAAAAGGTAACTTTTTTTATTTTTTTATTTAATCTTTATTTAACTAGGCAAGTCAGTTAAGACCTAATTCTTATTTACAATGACGGCCTACCCCGGCCAAACCCGGACGACGTTGGGCCAATTGTGCACCACCCTATGGGACTCCCAATCACGGCCAGATGTGATACAGCCTGGATTAGACCGCTGCGCCACTCGGGAGGCTATCTTTATTTAATTTACTGTAGTTTTGTTTTCTATTCAGCCTATTTGATTAAATGTTGTTCTTTAAACTTAAAAAATATATAAAAACATATATAAAAAAACAAAGATCACTTCATAGTCGTGGATTGGAAGAGAAATTCAATGTTGATACGTCAAACACGCACTAGTAACGGCCATTGTAAAAACACATTGAATGCCAAACCAGATCCAAGATGTCACTGGATATACTTCCTGCTGATTGGTCCATGTTTTTGTGTACCTTCAGGGAGAGCCAATAACGTTCAGCGAGGAGGTCTTTGTGACCCACCGCTCCAGTGCCATGAGACAGTTCCTGCAGAACGCCATCCAGCTGCAGCTCTTCAAACAGGTACACACACACACACACAATAATAGGCAAACACACACACACACTCACAATAATAGGCACACACACAATAATAGGCGCACACACACCCCATTTATCATTGGAATGAACCTTTCTTCATCTCTGTAGTTCATCGATGGCCGCTTGGACCTGCTGAACGCTGGTGAGGGCTTCAGTGATGTTTTCGAGGATGAGATCAACATGGGAGAGTATGCAGGTGTGAATACAATCATATCAAAAAAATGTACTAGGTTGTTTTACTCGGTCTCAAAGCACTTGATTTGATCTTTGGTTGGGGACCGGCAGACTTTTTATGCACCTCCAAGGTCACCATAAACCAGTAGGTACGAAACAGAAGTCAACGTTTTGAAACTGAAGTAGGCAACTCCCTGACCAATAAGAATGCTCATTGATGTTCTCTGTTTAAAAATTAATTTAAACAATTCAAGAATACTGCTATACAAGTTAGTAATGGGACATAGGTTAGGGACATTGACTCCTCCACTGCTATAGACGTTAATAATGGGACATAGGTTAGGGACATTGACTCCTCCACTGCTATAGACGTTAATAATGGGACATGGGTTAGGGACATTGACTCCTCCACTGCTGTAGACGTTAATAATGGGACATGGGTTAGGGACATTAACTCCTCCACTGCTATAGACGTTAATAATGGGACATGGGTTAGGGACATTGACTCCTCCACTGCTATAGATGTTAATAATGGGACATGGGTTAGGGACATTGACTCCTCCACTGCTATAGACGTTAGTAATGGGACATGGGTTAGGGCAGTGGAGGAGTCAGTGGTCCTAACTCATGTCCCATTACTAATCTGTATAGCAGGGGTTCCCAAATGTTTTGCTTTGCGACCCACCAATTAAGGTGTCTGTTGAGTCGTAACCCACCTTAAGGGTTGAGCAGTGAAAAAGCAGTCCCGACCCACAGTTTGGGAACCACTGCTCTATAGAATATAGAATGTCCACTGTGTAAAGACGTTGACCTTTCACCCTTGTGACCTCTCCTCTGTGTTAATTCCAAAGGCAGCGACAAAAACTACCACCAATGGCTATTCACAGTAAAGGTAGGTCCTACATTTCAATCCATAAAAGTGCCCATATTTAACACAGTCACCAGAGTAAATTAACTGTTGATTTCTCGCATGCTGAGAGAGAAAGTTTAGGGAATTTTTTTTATGGCAACATTTCTATGACTGTTGCCATGTAATTGTTAGCTGTGCCGCTAACAATGGCTTTGTCTCCAACAGAAAGGGGGCGGTGCTATCTTTAACACAGTGAGGACCAAGGCTAATCCGGCCATGAAAACAGTCTATAAGTTTGTAAGTGTCCCTCTATCATGACAATTACACCATGACACTCCCAAAATGTTTCACTGTTAATCTCGGCATATTGCTGCCACTTTGAAGGGGCAATCTGCAGTTCAAACAATAACAAATTGGTTTTGGTAATCAACTTAGGGATGTGGCTGGAGAAATGGAACCACTCTCAAATTCATAGACAGCTCTGGATGCAAGGACTGACCATCCATGATATTATTATTCCAAATCCTGACTTTGACATCAGCATGACGCAACAGTATTCGTCGGACCAGGCAATGTTTTTCCACTCCTCAATTGTCACTGTTGGTGAATGCGTGCCCACTGGAGCTGCTTCTTCTTGTTTTTAGCTGATCAGAGTGGAACCCGGTGTGGTCGTCTGCTGCAATAGCCCATCCATGACAAAGACCGACGAGTTGTGTGTTCCGAGATGCCGTTCTGCACACCACTGTTGTACTGCACCTGTTTGTGGCCCGCCTGTTAGCTTGCACAATTCTTGCCATTTTCCTTCAATATCTCTCATCAATGAGCTGTTTTCACCCACAGGACTGCTGCTGACTGGATGTTTTTTGTTTTTCGCACCATTGTAGGTAAACCATAGACACTGTTGTGCGTGAAAAGCCTAGCAGGGCGGCCATTTCTGAGATACTGGATCCGGCACGCCTGGCAGCAACAATCATACCACGCTCAAAGTCGCTTAGGTCACTCGTTTTGCCCATTCTAATGTTCAAACGAACAGTAACTGAATGTCTCTGCCTGTCTGCCTGCTTTATAAAGCAAGCCATGGCCATGTGACTAACTGTCTGTAGGAGGGGTGGTGTACCTAATAAACTGTCCAGTGAGTGTATGTACAGCGCATTCAGAAAGTATTCAGACACCTTCCCCTTTTCCACGTTTTCTTACGTTACAGCCTTATTCTAAAATTGATTAAATTATTTATTGTCCTCATCAATCAACACACAATAGCCTATAATGACAAAGCAAAGCAGGTTTTTAAAATGTTTTGCAAATGTATTAAACATAAAAAACAGATACCTTTACGTAAGCATTCAGACCTTTGCTTTGAGACTCGAAATTGAGCTCAGGTCCATCCTGTTTCTATTGATCATCCTTGAGATGTTTCAACAACTTGATTGGAGTCCACTTGTGGTAAATTCAATTGATTGGACATGATTTGGAAAGGTACACCTGTCTATATAAGGTCCCACAGTTGACAGTACATGTCATAGCAAAAACCAAGCCATGAGGTCAACGGAAATGTCCGTAGAGCTCCGAGGCAGGATTGTGTCGAGGCACAGATCTGGGGAAGGGTACCAAAACATTTCTGCAGCTTTGAATGTCCCCAAGAACACAGTGGCCTCCATCATTCTTTAATGGAAGAAGTTTGGAACCACCAAGATTCTTCCTAGTTCTGGCATCCCAGCCAAACTCAGCAATCGGGGGAGAAGGGCCTTGTTCAGGGAGGTGACCAAGAACTTGATGGTCACTCTGACAGAGTCCAAAAATGGATGTAGCAATTGCTGATAGCCCCTTTAAAGGTAGAACGCAAGATGACTCCTGACTTACAGACATCAACAGAAACAAAATCTGCTAAATAACCCCTTGTGTGTTTTCCCTCCAAAGGCTAAAGATCATGCCAGGATGGGGATAAAGGAAGTCAAGAGCCGACTAAAGCAAAAGGTACCTAGTTCTCTGTGTTCAGCGTTTGGGTTTTATTAACCTTTATCAACGTGTAAATTGACATTTGTCTTTGGTCCAAATCAACGCCTGAAGAACAACTTCACAGAACACAACTGGCACACACACAGACACACACACACATGCACACACAAATGCGCTGCCACTCAATGGACGACAGAATTCACTCACTGATGGTTTTTCCTCTCCCACACCTGGCTGTCACTCTTCCTTCCGCTGTGTGTTCATCTCTCCAACCTGACTCTCTGTTTACCTCTCACCTCTCCAACCTGATGCCCTTAACTTGACCCTCTCAACTTGACCTTCTGTTGACCTCTCACCTCTCAACTTGACCCCTCATCTTGACACTCTCAACTTGATCCTATGTTGACCTCTCACCTCTCAACTTGACCCTTCAACTTGACAATGTTTACTTCTGGCACAATTCTGCTCCTTCATCTTGGTCCTCTCCCTCCCTCTCTCACACCCTTTCTCCAAATATGGCCCTATTCTGTTCCTTAAATCCTCTAACATCTATCTGCCCCTCTAACACCTATTTGTCCCTCCTTTTATCCTGCTTTGGCCGTCCCCTACCCTCGTACCCCTCACCTATGCCCCCCCGCCACTATAGCCCTGTAGGGCCTCCTCCCTCGACCTCCCACTCCCCCTCTCCCTGCATGGAGACCATCACCACCACTACCCCCTCCAGCCACGCCAACCTCCTCCGTATTCTTGTGCCCCTCTCCAGGAGCTGGCAGAGAACGGCTACTCCTCGACAGTGGGCACTGGTGGCACAGGAACGGGCACCGGGGAGGAGGGCACCACTGCCGGTTCGCCCACCTCCACAGACGGAAAGGACGGCAGCGCCCGCACCTGGGACGAACGGCGGCCTATCACTGTGCACTTTGGACAGGTGGGTGAGAGGAACAGGAGGGATAGAAAGGGGGGTGAGCTAGAGAGGTCAATGAGGATGTGTGTGTGTGCGTGTGCGTGTGTGTGTGTGTGTGTGTGTGTGTGTGTGTGTGTGTGTGTGTGTGTGTGTGTGTGTGTGTGTGTGTGTGTGTGTGTGTGTGTGTGTGTGTGTGAATGCCTCCTATACTCTAAGTCTGCAAAACCATAAGCAGCATATAAAACCTCTCATATCTTCAACTGTCTGATCTCTCCTCACTGACTGTTAATCTGTTGGACTGACTGTTTTAATGCTGCTATATTTAGGAATGACATATATGCTCCTAAAAAACACTCTACTGTCCTATAGTCACAGTTGTCTATAACAGTTGTTTAATGAAAAGTCTCCCCCAGTCTTTCCTATTTACAGTCATCGTTATAACTGTAGAAATATATAAATATCTATCTGATTAACACAGTGTGACTCTCCTCCTTATGCTACTGTGCTGTCAGTTCTATAATTGTATCACAATCGTTGTTATTGGTTCTCTATCGTTCCATCTCTTTTGTTGCACTCATTCCTTGTCGTTTCACACGCTCTATCATGCATGTCTCTGAGTCTCCACTCGCTCTGATCCATCCTGTCATCCATGTCTCTGAGTGTCCACTCGCTCTGATCCATCCTGTCATCCATGTCTCTGAGTGTCCACTCGCTCTGATCCATCCTGTCATCCATGTCTCTGAGTGTCCACTCGCTCTGATCCATCCTGTCATCCATGTCTCTGAGTCTCCACTCGCTCTGATCCATCCTGTCATCCATGTCTCTGAGTCTCCACTCGCTCTGATCCATCCTGTCATCCATGTCTCTGAGTCTCCACTCGCTCTGATCCATCCTGTCATCCATGTCTCTGAGTCTCCACTCGCTCTGATCCATCCTTTGTTCCTCTTCTTCATTTGTTCCTCCTTTTCTTCTCTGCTTTGCACGTGTGTGTGTTCAGTTTATCTAGTATAAAATCAAATGGACATTTCTAAACGTAACAATACTATTGGATCTCATTTCTAAACGTAACAATACTATTGGATCTCATTTCTAAACGTAATAATACTATTGGATCTCATTTCTAAACGTAATAATACTATTGGATCTCATTTCTAAACGTAATACTACTAGTGGATCTCATTTCTAAACGTAATAATACTATTGGATCTCATTTCTAAACGTAATACTACTAGTGGATCTCATTTCTAAACGTAATAATACTATTGGATCTCATTTCTAAACGTAATAATACTATTGGATCTCATTTCTAAACGTAATAATACTATTGGATCTCATTTCTAAACGTAATAATACTAGTGGATCTCATTTCTAAACGTAATACTACTAGTGGATCTCATTTCTAAACGTAATACTACTAGTGGATCTCATTTCTAAACGTAATAATACTATTGGATCTCATTTCTAAACGTAATAATACTAGTGGATCTCATTTCTAAACGTAATAATACTATTGGATCTCATTTCTAAACGTAATAATACTAGTGGATCTCATTTCTAAACGTAGTAATACTAGTGGATCTCATTTCTAAACGTAATAATACTATTGGATCTCATTTCTAAACGTAATACTACTAGTGGATCTCATTTCTAAACGTAATAATACTATTGGATCTCATTTCTAAACGTAATAATACTATTGGATCTCATTTCTAAACGTAATAATACTAGTGGATCTCATTTCTAAACGTAATAATACTAGTGGATCTCATTTCTAAACGTAATAATACTAGTGGATCTCATTTCTAAACGTAATAATACTATTGGATCTCATTTCTAAACGTAATAATACTAGTGGATCTCATTTCTAAACGTAATAATACTATTGGATCTCATTTCTAAACGTAATACTACTAGTGGATCTCATTTCTAAACGTAATAATACTATTGGATCTCATTTCTAAACGTAATACTACTAGTGGATCTCATTTCTAAACGTAATAATACTAGTGGATCTCATTTCTAAACGTAATAATACTAGTGGATCTCATTTCTAAACGTAATAATACTAGTGGATCTCATTTCTAAACGTAATAATACTAGTGGATCTCATTTCTAAACGTAATAATACTAGTGGATCTCATTTCTAAACGTAATAATACTATTGGATCTCATTTCTAAACGTAATACTACTAGTGGATCTCATTTCTAAACGTAATAATACTAGTGGATCTCATTTCTAAACGTAATAATACTAGTGGATCTCAATTCGAAACGTAACAATACTATTGGATCTAATTTCTAAACGTAATAATACTAGTGGATCTCAGTTAAACCATTTCACTAGTTAGTGTCTAGCAACCCTAACTAAGCTGGAGTGATACGTTACAGTCAACATAAAATAAATAAAAAATCGAATCAATACTTAGTCGACATACTCCAAGACATAAAGTGTTGTTAAAGCTGTAAACAAGGAGAAGGTTAAGAGACACTCTGGTCTGAAAAGCATCTCAACCACAGTCACCCACGTTGTGTCACCATGACCACAGGGGACTCCAAGACACATCACCGTGACGATGGTGACACCGCGCTGACAGAGGACCCCGTTCATTATGTCGCTATGGTAACCCCCCCCCAGTAGCCCTCATGCCTCTGCCTCCTCCGCTGCTATGAAGAGAGAAAAGAGGGGGGGGGGTGAGAAGAGAGATGGGAGGGAGATACAGAGCGAGAGAGAACGTCTTTGAGGTGTTGCTCCCAGCACCATCCATCCATCTCTCTTCCTCTCATTAGAGCGCTGAATAATTAGGACACACACGTCCTCTCTCTTTCTAATATACACACACACCTGTCAGGACAACGTTTGTTAAAAGCATTGTCATCCGCAACGAGGATACAGTGTCAGTTAGCTGAGACTTTGTTCAAGGAGGGCCTAGCAACATCTGTTTTTGTGTTGGTGTGGGTACGTGGTATTGAGTGGAGGGGATGTTGTAGTGGTTGTCTAATGTGGTTGTGTGGTGGGAGTTGTCTGGTGGGGGTTGTGTGGTGAGGGTTGTGTGGTGGGAGTTGTGTGGTGGGAGTTGTCTGGTGGGGGTTGTGTGGTGGGAGTTGTCTGGTGGGGGTTGTGTGGTGAGGGTTGTCTGGTGGGGGTTGTGTGGTGGGAGTTGTCTGGTGGGAGTTGTCTGGTGGGAGTTGTCTGGTGGGGGTTGTGTGGTGAGGGTTGTCTGGTGGGGGTTGTGTGGTGAGGGTTGTCTGGTGGGGGTTGTCTGGTGGGAGTTGTCTGGTGGGAGTTGTCTGGTGGGGGTTGTCTGGTGGGGGTTGTGTGGTGAGGGTTGTGTGGTGGGGGTTGTGTGGTGAGGGTTGTGTGGTGAGGGTTGTGTGGGGAGGGTTGTGTGGGGAGGGTTGTGTGATGTGGTTGTGTGGGGAGGGTTGTGTGGTGGGGGTTGTCTGATGTGGTTGTGTGGTGGGGGTTGTCTGATGTGGTTGTGTGGTGGGGGTTGTCTGGTGGGGGTTGTCTGATGTGGTTGTGTGGTGGGGGTTGTCTGATGTGGTTGTGTGGTGGGGGTTGTGTGGTGGGGGTTGTGTGGTGGGGTTGTCTGATGTGGTTGTGTGGTGGGGGTTGTGTGGTGGGGGTTGTGTGGTGGGGGTTGTGTGGGGAGGGTTGTGTGGTGGGGTTGTGTGGTGGGGGTTGTCTGATGTGGTTGTGTGGTGGGGGTTGTCTGATGTGGTTGTGTGGTGGGGGTTGTCTGATGTGGTTGTGTGGTGGGGTTGTCTGATGTGGTTGTATGGTGGGGGTTGTCTGGTGGGGGTTGTGTGGTGGGGGTTGTCTGATGTGGTTGTTTGGTGGGGGTTGCGTTGTGGGGGTTCTCTGATGTGGTTGTGTGGTGGGGGTTGTGTGATGTGGTTGTGTGGTGGGGGTTGTCTGGTGGGGGTTTTGTGGTGGGGGTTGTGTGGTGGGGGTTGTGTGGTGGGGGTTGTCTGATGTGGTTGTGTGGTGGGGGTTTTGTGGTGGGGGGTTGTGTGGTGGGGGTTGTCTGATGTGGTTGTGTGGTGGGGGTTTTGTGGTGGGGGTTGTCTGATGTGGTTGTGTGGTGGGGGTTGTGTGGTGGGTGTTGTCTGATGTGGTTGTGTGGTGGGGGTTGTGTGGTGGGGGTTGTCTGATGTGGTTGTGTGGTGGGGGTTGTCTGATGTGGTTGTGTGGTGGGGGTTGTGTGGTGGGGGTTTTGTGGTGGGGGAAGTCAGATGTGGTTGTGTGGTGGGGGTTGTCTGATGTGGTTGTGTGGTGGGGTTGTGGGTTATGTGGTGGGGGTTGAGTAGGTGGGGGTTGAGTAGGTGGGGGTTGTCTGGTGGGGGTTGTCTGATGTGGTTGCGTGGTGGGGGTTGTCTGATGTGGTTGTCTGATGTGGTTGTGTGGTGTGTGGTGGGGGTTGTGTGGTGGGGGTTGTGTAGGTGGGGGTTGTCTGCTGGGGGTTGTGTGGTGGGGGTTGTCTGATGTGGTTGCGTGGTGGGGGTTGTCTGATGTGGTTGTCTGGTGGGGGTTGTGTGGTGGGGTTGTCTGATGTGGGGGTTTGTGGTGTGGTTGTGTGGTGGGGGTTGTCTGATGTGGTTGTGTGGTGGGGGTTGTCTGATGTGGTTGTGTGGTGGGGGTTGTCTGGTGGGGTTGTGTTGTGGGGGTTGTGTGAAGGGGTTGTCTGATGTGGTTGTGTGGTGGGGGTTGTGTGGTGGGGGTTGTGTGGTGGTGGTTGTGTGGTGGGGGTTGTTTGGTGGGGGTTGTGTGGTGGGGGTTGTGTGGTGAGGGTTGTGTGGTGAGGGTTGTGGTGAGGGTTGTGTGGTGGGGGTTGTGTGGTGAGGGTTGTGTGGTGGGGGTTGTGTGGTGAGGGTTGTGTGGGGAGGGTTGTGTGATGTGGTTGTGTGGGGAGGGTTGTGTGGTGGGGGTTGTCTGATGTTGTTGTGTGGTGGGGGTTGTCTGATGTGGTTGTGTGGTGGGGGTTGTCTGATGTGGTTGTGTGGTGGGGTTGTCTGATGTGGTTGTGTGGTGGGGTTTGTGTGGTGGGGGTTGTGTGGTGGGGGTTGTGTGGTGGGGGTTGTGTGGTGGGGGTTGTGTGATGTGGTTGTGTGCTGGGGGTTGTGTGGTGGGGGTTGTGTGATGTGGTTGTGTGGGGAGGGTTGTGTGGTGGGGTTGTGTGGTGGGGGTTGTCTGATGTGGTTGTGTGGTGGGGGTTGTCTGATGTGGTTGTGTGGTGGGGTTGTCTGATGTGGTTGTATGGTGGGGGTTGTCTGGTGGGGTTGTGTGGTGGGGGTTGTGTGGTGAGGGTTGTCTGATGTGGTTGTTTGGTGGGGGTTGCATTGTGGGGGTTCTCTGATGTGGTTGTGTGGTGGGGGTTGTGTGATGTGGTTGTGTGGTGGGGGTTGTCTGGTGTGGTTGTGTGGTGGGGGTTGTGTGGTGGGGGTTGTGTGGTGGGGGTTGTCTGATGTGGTTGTGTGGTGGGGGTTTTGTGGTGGGGGTTGTCTGATGTGGTTGTGTGGTGGGGGTTTTGTGGTGGGGGTTGTCTGATGTGGTTGTGTGGTGGGGGTTGTGTGGTGGGTGTTGTCTGATGTGGTTGTGTGGTGGGGGTTGTCTGATGTGGTTGTGTGGTGGGGGTTGTGTGGTGGGGGTTGTCTGATGTGGTTGTGTGGTGGGGGTTGTCTGATGTGGTTGTCTGGTGGGGGTTGTGTGGTGGGGTTTGTGTGGTGGGGTTGTCTGATGTGGGGGTTTGTGGTGTGGTTGTGTGGTGGGGGTTGTCTGATGTGGTTGTGTGGTGGGGGTTGTCTGATGTGGTTGTATGGTGGGGGTTGTCTGTGGTTGTGTGGTGGGGGTTGTGTGGTGGGGGTTGTGTTGTGGGGGTTGTGTGAAGGGGTTGTCTGATGTGGTTGTGTGGTGGGGGTTGTGTGGTGGGGGTTGTGTGGTGGGGGTTGTGTGGTGGGGGTTGTGTGGTGGGGGTTGTGTGGTGGGGGTTGTGTGGTGAGGGTTGTGTGGTGAGGGTTGTGTGGTGAGGGTTGTGTGGTGAGGGTTGTGTGGTGAGGGTTGTGTGGTGGGGGTTGTGTGGTGAGGGTTGTGTGGGGAGGGTTGTGTGATGTGGTTGTGTGGGGAGGGTTGTGTGATGTGGTTGTGTGGGGAGGGTTGTGTGGTGGGGGTTGTCTGATGTTGTTGTGTGGTGGGGGTTGTCTGATGTGGTTGTGTGGTGGGGGTTGTGTGGTGGGGGTTGTCTGATGTGGTTGTGTGGTGGGGTTGTCTGATGTGGTTGTGTGGTGGGGTTTGTGTGGTGGGGGTTGTGTGATGTGGTTGTGTGGTGGGGGTTGTGTGGTGGGGGTTGTGTGGTGGGGGTTGTGTGGTGGGGGTTGTGTGATGTGGTTGTGTGCTGGGGGTTGTGTGGTGGGGGTTGTGTGATGTGGTTGTGTGGGGAGGGTTGTGTGGTGGGGTTGTGTGGTGGGGGTTGTCTGATGTGGTTGTGTGGTGGGGGTTGTCTGATGTGGTTGTGTGGTGGGGTTGTCTGATGTGGTTGTATGGTGGGGGTTGTCTGGTGGGGTTGTGTGGTGGGGGTTGTGTGGTGAGGGTTGTCTGATGTGGTTGTTTGGTGGGGGTTGCATTGTGGGGGTTCTCTGATGTGGTTGTGTGGTGGGGGTTGTGTGATGTGGTTGTGTGGTGGGGGTTGTCTGGTGTGGTTGTGTGGTGGGGGTTGTGTGGTGGGGGTTGTCTGATGTGGTTGTGTGGTGGGGGTTTTGTGGTGGGGGTTGTCTTGATGTGGTTGTGTGGTGGGGGTTTTGTGGTGGGGGTTGTCTGATGTGGTTGTGTGGTGGGGGTTGTGTGGTGGGTGTTGTCTGATGTGGTTGTGTGGTGGGGGTTGTCTGATGTGGTTGTGTGGTGGGGGTTGTCTGATGTGGTTGTGTGGTGGGGGTTGTCTGATGTGGTTGTCTGGTGGGGGTTGTGTGGTGGGGTTTGTGTGGTGGGGGTTGTCTGATGTGGTTGTCTGATGTTGGGGTTTGTGGTGTGGTTGTGTGGTGGGGGTTGTCTGATGTGGTTGTGTGGTGGGGGTTGTCTGATGTGGTTGTATGGTGGGGGTTGTCTGTGGTTGTGTGGTGGGGGTTGTGTGGTGGGGGTTGTCTGGTGGGGTTGTGTTGTGGGGGTTGTGTGAAGGGGTTGTCTGATGTGGTTGTGTGGTGGGGGTTGTGTGGTGGGGGTTGTGTGGTGGGGGTTGTGTGGTGGGGGTTGTGTGGTGGGGGTTGTTTGGTGGGGGTTGTGTGGTGAGGGTTGTGTGGTGAGGGTTGTGTGGTGGGGGTTGTGTGGTGAGGGTTGTGTGGGGAGGGTTGTGTGATGTGGTTGTGTGGGGAGGGTTGTGTGGTGGGGGTTGTCTGATGTTGTTGTGTGGTGGGGGTTGTCTGATGTGGTTGTGTGGTGGGGGTTGTGTGGTGGGGGTTGTCTGATGTGGTTGTGTGGTGGGGTTGACTGATGTGGTTGTGTGGTAGGGTTTGTGTGGTGGGGGTTGTGTGATGTGGTTGTGTGGTGGGGGTTGTGTGGTGGGGGTTGTGTGGTGGGGGTTGTCTGATGTGGTTGTGTGGTGGGGGTTGTGTGGTGTGGGTTGTCTGATGTGGTTGTGTGGTGGGGGTTGTCTGATGTGGTTGTCTGGTGGGGGTTGTGTGGTGGGGTTTGTGTGGTGGGGTTGTCTGATGTGGGGGTTTGTGGTGTGGTTGTCTGATGTGGTTGTGTGGTGGGGGTTGTCTGATGTGGTTGTATGGTGGGGGTTGTCTGTGGTTGTGTGGTGGGGGTTGTGTGGTGGGGGTTGTCTGGTGGGGTTGTGTTGTGGGGGTTGTGTGAAGGGGTTGTCTGATGTGGTTGTGTGGTGGGGGTTGTGTGGTGGTGGTTGTGTGGTGGGGGTTGTGTGGGGGGGGTTGTGTGGTGGGGGTTGTTTGGTGGGGGTTGTGTGGTGAGGGTTGTGTGGTGAGGGTTGTGTGGTGAGGGTTGTGTGGTGGGGGTTGTGTGGTGAGGGTTGTGTGGGGAGGGTTGTGTGATGTGGTTGTGTGGGGAGGGTTGTGTGGTGGGGGTTGTCTGATGTTGTTGTGTGGTGGGGGTTGTCTGATGTGGTTGTGTGGTGGGGGTTGTGTGGTGGGGGTTGTCTGATGTGGTTGTGTGGTGGGGTTGTCTGATGTGGTTGTGTGGTAGGGTTTGTGTGGTGGGGGTTGTGTGATGTGGTTGTGTGGTGGGGGTTGTGTGGTGGGGGTTGTGTGGTGGGGGTTGTGTGGTGGGGGTTGTGTGATGTGGTTGTGTGGTGGGGGTTGTGTGATGTGGTTGTGTGGGGAAGGTTGTGTGGTGGGGTTGTGTGGTGGGGGTTGTCTGATGTGGTTGTGTGGTGGGGGTTGTCTGATGTGGTTGTGTGGTGGGGTTGTCTGATGTGGTTGTATGGTGGGGCTTGTCTGGTGGGGGTTTTGTGGTGGGGTTGTGTGGTGTGGGTTCTCTGATGTGGTTGTATGGTGGGGGTTGTGTGATGTGGTTGTGTGGTGGGGGTTGTCTGATGTGGTTGTGTGGTGGGGGTTGTGTGGTGGGGGTTGTGTGGTGGGGGTTGTGTGGTGGGGGTTGTCTGATGTGGTTGTGTGGTGGGGGTTTTGTGGTGGGGGTGGTGTGATGTGGTTGTGTGGTGGGGGTTTTGTGGTGGGGGTTGTCTGATGTGGTTGTGTGGTGGGGGTTGTGTGGTGGGGGTTTTGTGGTGGGGGTTTTGTGGTGGGGGTTGTGTGGTGGGGGTTGTCTGATGTGGTGGGGGTTTTGTGGTGGGGGTTGTGTGGTGGGGGTTGTCTGATGTGGTTGTGTGGTGGGGGTTTTGTGGTGGGGGTTGTCTGATGTGGTTGTGTGGTGGGGGTTGTGTGGTGGTTGTTGTCTGATGTGGTTGTGTGGTGGGGGTTGTCTGATGTGGTTGTGTGGTGGGGGTTGTGTGGTGGGGGTTGTCTGATGTGGTTGTGTGGTGGGGGTTGTGTGGTGGGGGTTTTGTGGTGGGGGATGTCAGATGTGGTTGTGTGGTGGGGGTTGTCTGATGTGGTTGTGTGGGGAGGGTTGTGGGTTGTGTGGTGGGGGTTGAGTAGGTGGGGGTTGAGTAGGTGGGGGTTGTGTGATGTGGTTGTGTAGGTGGGGGTTTTCTGGTGGGGGTTGTGTGGTGGGGGTTGTCTGATGTGGTTGCGTGGTGGGGGTTGTCTGATGTGGTTGTCTGGTGGGGGTTGTGTGGTGGGGTTTGTGTGGTGGGGTTGTCTGATGTGGGGGTTTGTGGTGTGGTTGTGTGGTGGGGGTTTTTCTGATGTGGTTGTGTGGTGGGGGTTGTGTGGTGGGGGTTGTCTGATGTGGTTGTGTGGTGGGGGTTGTCTGTGGTTTTGTGGTGGGGGTTGTGTGGTGGGGGTTGTCTGTGGTTGTGTGGTGGGGGTTGTCTGATGTGGTTGTGTGGTGGGGGTTGTGTGGTGGGGGTTGTCTGATGTGGTTGTCTGATGTGGTTGTGTGGTGTGTGGTGGGGGTTGTGTGGTTGGGGTTGTGTGGTGGGGGTTGTCTGATTTGGTGGTGGTTGTGTGGTGGGGGTTGTGTGTTTTTTTTTTGGTGGGGCTGTGTGGTGTGGGTTGTGTGGTGGGGGTTGTCTGTGGTTCTGTGGTGGGGTTGTGTGGTGGGGGTTGTCTGTGGTTCTGTGGTGGGGGTCGCCTGATGTGGTTGTGTGGTGGGGGTTGTGTGGTGGGGTTGTCTGATGTGGTGGTGGTAGTGTGTTGGAGGTTTGTGGTGGGGGTTGTCTGTGGTTGTGTGGTGGGGGCTGCCTGGTGGGGTTGTGTTGTGGGGGTTGTGTGAAGGGGTTGTCTGATGTGGTTATGTGGTGGGGGTTGTGTGGTGGGGGTTGTTTGGTGGGGGTTGTGTGGTGGGGGTTGTGTGGTGGGGGTTGTGTGGTGGGGGTTGTGTGGTGGGGGTTTGGTGGGGGTTGTGTGGTGAGGGTTGTGTGGTGGGGGTTGTGTGGTGAGGGTTGTGTGGTGAGGGTTGTGTGGTGGGGGTTGTGTGGTGTGGGTTGTGTGGGGAGGGTTGTGTGATGTGGTTGTGTGGGGAGGGTTGTGTGGTGGGGGTTGTCTGATGTTGTTGTGTGGTGGGGTTGTCTGATGTGGTTGTGTGGTGGGGGTTGTGTGGTGGGGGTTGTCTGATGTGGTTGTGTGGTGGGGGTTGTCTGATGTGGTTGTGTGGTGGGGGTTGTCTGATGTGGTTGTGTGGTGGGGTTGTCTGATGTGGTTGTGTGGTGGGGTTTGTGTGATGTGGTTGTGTGGTGGGGGTTGTGTGGTGGGGGTTGTGTGGTGGGGTTTGTGTGATGTGGTTGTGTGGGGGGGGTTGTGTGGTGGGGGTTGTGTGGTGGGGGTTGTGTGATGTGGTTGTGTGGTGGGGGTTGTGTGGTGGGGGTTGTGTGATGTGGTTGTGTGGTGGGGGTTGTGTGGTGGGGGTTGTGTGGTGGGGGTTGTGTGATGTGGTTGTGTGGTGGGGGTTGTGTGATGTGGTTGTGTGGGGAGGGTTGTGTGGTGGGGTTGTGTGGTGGGGGTTGTCTGATGTGGTTGTATGGTGGGGCTTGTCTGGTGGGGGTTTTGTGGTGGGGTTGTGTGGTGTGGGTTGTCTGATGTGGTTGTTTGGTGGGGGTTGCATTGTGGGGGTTCTCTGATGTGGTTGTATGGTGGGGGTTGTGTGATGTGGTTGTGTGGTGGGGGTTGTCTGATGTGGTTGTGTGGTGGGGGTTGTGTGGTGGGGGTTGTGTGGTGGGGGTTGTGTGGTGGGGGTTGTGTGGTGGGGGTTGTCTGATGTGGTTGTGTGGTGGGGTCTTTTGTGGTGGGGGTTGTGTGATGTGGTTGTGTGGTGGGGGTTTTGTGGTGGGGGTTGTCTGATGTGGTTGTGTGGTGGGGGTTGTGTGGTAGGGGTTTTGTGGTGGGGGTTTTGTGGTGGGGGTTGTGTGGTGGGGGTTGTGTGGTGGGGGTTGTCTGATGTGGTTGTGTGGTGGGGGTTTTGTGGTGGGGGTTGTGTGGTGGGGGTTGTCTGATGTGGTTGTGTGGTGGGGGTTTTGTGGTGGGGGTTGTCTGATGTGGTTGTGTGGTGGGGGTTGTGTTGTGGTTGTTGTCTGATGTGGTTGTGTGGTGGGGGTTGTCTGATGTGGTTGTGTGGTGGGGGTTGTGTGGTGGGGGTTGTGTGGTGGGGGATGTCTGATGTGGTTGTGTGGTGGGGGTTGTCTGATGTGGTTGTGTGGTGGGGTTGTGGGTTGTGTGGTGGGGGTTGAGTAGGTGGGGGTTGAGTAGGTGGGGGTTGTGTGATGTGGTTGTGTGGTGGGGGTTGTGTAGGTGGGGGTTTTCTGGTGGGGGTTGTGTGGTGGGGGTTGTCTGATGTGGTTGCGTGGTGGGGGTTGTCTGATGTGGTTGTCTTGTGGGGGTTGTGTGGTGGGGTTTGTGTGGTGGGGTTGTCTGATGTGGGGGTTTGTGGTGTGGTTGTGTGGTGGGGGTTGTCTGATGTGGTTGTGTGGTGGGGGTTGTGTGGTGGGGGTTGTCTGATGTGGTTGTGTGGTGGGGGTTGTCTGTGGTTTTGTGGTGGGGGTTGTGTGGTGGGGGTTGTCTGTGGTTGTGTGGTGGGGGTTGTCTGATGTGGTTGTTTGGTGGGGGTTGTCTGATGTGGTTGTCTGATGTGGTTGTGTGGTGTGTGGTGGGGGTTGTGTGGTTGGGGTTGTGTGGTGGGGGTTGTCTGATTTGGTGGTGGTTGTGTGTGGTGGGGGTTGTGTGTTTTTTTTGGGTGGGGCTGTGTGATGGGGGTTGTCTGTGGTTCTGTGGTGGGGTTGTGTGGTGGGGGTTGTCTGTGGTTCTGTGGTGGGGGTCGTCTGATGTGGTTGTGTGGTGGGGGTTGTGTGGTGGGGTTGTCTGATGTGGTGGTGGTAGTGTGTTGGAGGTTTGTGGTGGGGGTTGTCTGTGGTTGTGTGGTGGGGGCTGCCTGGTGGGGTTGTGTTGTGGGGGTTGTGTGAAGGGGTTGTCTGATGTGGTTGTGTGGTGGGGGTTGTGTGGTGGGGGTTGTTTGGTGGGGGTTGTGTGGTGTGGGTTGTGTGGTGGGGGTTGTTTGGTGGGGGTTGTGTGGGGAGGGTTGTGTGATGTGGTTGTGTGGGGAGGGTTGTGTGGTGGGGGTTGTCTGATGTGGTTGTGTGGTGGGGGTTGTCTGATGTGGTTGTGTGGTGGGGGTTGTCTGATGTGGTTGTGTGGTGGGGTTGTCTGATGTGGTTGTGTGGTGGGGTTTGTGTGATGTGGTTGTGTGGTGGGGGTTGTGTGGTGGGGGTTGTGTGGTGGGGGTTGTGTGATGTGGTTGTGTGGTGGGGGTTGTGTGATGTGGTTGTGTGGGGAGGGTTGTGTGGTGGGGTTGTGTGGTGGGGGTTGTCTGATGTGGTTGTGTGGTGGGGGTTGTCTGATGTGGTTGTGTGGTGGGGTTGTCTGATGTGGTTGTATGGTGGGGGTTGTCTGGTGGGGGTTTTGTGGTGGGGTTGTGTGGTGGGGGTTGTGGTGGGGGTTGTCTGATGTGGTTGTTTGGGGGGGGTTGCGTTGTGTGGGTTCTCTGATGTGGTTGTGTGGTGGGGGTTGTGGGGGTTGTGTGATGTGGTTGTGTGGTGGGGGTTTTGTGGTGGGGGTTGTCTGATGTGGTTGTGTGGTGGGGGTTTTGTGGTGGGGGTTGTGTGGTGGGGGTTGTCTGATGTGGTTGTGTGGTGGGGGTTTTGTGGTGGGGGTTGTGTGGTGGGGGTTGTCTGATGTGGTTGTGTGGTGGGGGTTTTGTGGTGGGGGTTGTCTGATGTGGTTGTGTGGTGGGGGTTGTGTGGTGGGTGTTGTCTGATGTGGTTGTGTGGTGGGTGTTGTCTGATGTGGTTGTGTGGTGGGGGTTGTCTGATGTGGTTGTGTGGTGGGGGTTGTGTGGTGGGGGTTGTCTGATGTGGTTGTGTGGTTGGGGTTTTGTGGTGGGGGTTGTGTGGTGGGGGTTGTCTGATGTGGTTGTGTGGTGGGGGTTTTGTGGTGGGGGTTGAGTAGGTGGGGGTTGAGTAGGTGGGGGTTGTGTGATGTGGTTGTGTGGTGGGGGTTGTGTAGGTGGGGGTTGTCTGGTGGGGGTTGTGTGGTGGGGGTTGTCTGATGTGGTTGCGTGGTGGGGGTTGTCTGATGTGGTTGTCTGGTGGGGGTTGTGTGTTGGGGTTTGTGTGGTGGGGTTGTCTGATGTGGGGGTTTGTGGTGTGGTTGTGTGGTGGGGGTTGTCTGATGTGGTTGTGTGGTGGGGGTTGTGTGGTGGGGGTTGTCTGATGTGGTTGTGTGGTGGGGGTTGTCTGTGGTTTTGTGGTGGGGGTTGTGTGGTGGGGGTTGTCTGTGGTTGTGTGGTGGGGGTTGTCTGATGTGGTTGTGTGGTGGGGGTTGTGTGGTGGGGGTTGTCTGATGTGGTTGTCTGATGTGGTTGTGTGGTGTGTGGTGGGGTTGTGTGGTTGGGGTTGTGTGGTGGGGGTTGTCTGTTGTGGTTGTGTGGTGGGGGTTGTGTGTTTTTTTTTGGTGGGGCTGTGTGGTGTGGGTTGTGTGGTGGGGGTTGTCTGTGGTTCTGTGGTGGGGTTGTGTGGTGGGGGTTGTCTGTGGTTCTGTGGTGGGGTTGTGTGGTGGGGGTCGTCTGATGTGGTTGTGTGGTGGGGGTTGTGTGGTGGGGGTTGTCTGATGTGGTGGTGGTAGTGTGTTGGAGGTTTGTGGTGGGGGTTGTCTGTGGTTGTGTGGTGGGGGTTGCCTGGTGGGGTTGTGTTGTGGGGGTTGTGTGAAGGGGTTGTCTGATGTGGTTGTGTGGTGGGGGTTGTTTGGTGGGGGTTGTGTGGTGTGGGTTGTGTGGTGGTGGTTGTGTGGTGGGGGTTGTTTGGTGGGGGTTGTCTGGTGGTGGTTGTGTGGTGGGGGTTGTGTGGTGGGGGTTGTGTGGTGGGGGTTGTTTGGTGGGGGTTGTGTATTGTCAGGCAGGGATGCAGACTAAATTAGGAATATGTGAGACTGTGGGTCACTCCATCTGAAGATTAAACAAATATATACATGTAATGTGTGTGTGTATGTGCATGCATATACAGAATGTTTGTGTGTGTACATTATCATGTCCCTCCATTGCTATTTATGTGTGTGACCCCTGGGTGTCTCTGGTGCAGCCCCTCCGAGAGCCTCCCGCTCGGCCCCCTCCTCCCAGGCTCCAATGCGGCAACTCGCGGCCCGTGAGTACCTGCCGACTCTACCCCTCTACCTCTCGTCTCTGGCCTTGGCACCTGAGTTTGTGATTTGGAGTTTGTGCGTGCGTGCTTATCGACTGGTATACTGTCAGAGTATGCGTCACACGTATGTTCCATCTTTCATGCTGTGCTCTCAGAGTTACAGGGTGACCTTTGAACGGCAGGTAGCCTAGCGGTTAGAGCGTTGGGCCATTAACCGAAAGGTTACTGGTTCAAATCCCCGAGCCGGCAAGGTGGAAAAATCTGCCGTTCTGCCCTTGAACAAGGCAGTTAACCCAAAACAATAACTGCTACCCAGGTGCCGATGACATGGATGTCGATTAACAGCGGTTGGGTTAAATGTGGAAGACACATTTCAGTTGAATGCATTCAGTTGGAAAACTGACTAGGTATCCCCCTTTCCTTTCCTTAACCTAACGTTGACTGGAGAGACTAATCCACTCCTATTCATTCACCTGATCTTTCTGCTCTGTTTCAGTGTGTATACCTGAGTTACCTCCTGTGTGCGTGAGTGACCTCTGGTGCACAGCTCTTCAACAGTTACTTAAACTCATGACTGCTAAGCCACTGTCCTATGTTACACTGGCCTGAGCTATTTCTCTGGAGCTTCTGTAATGCTTCTTTTCACATTTCCCTTCAATCCTAGGCCTGGTCCCGAGGACCCACATGCTTTGGTTCCATCCCAGCGATTACTGATTTAATAAAAGGGCTTAATGACTATTTGAAGAATAGGTTTATTAGTGCCAGGCGGGAAGAAAAGCCTGCACACCCTCTAGATATCCCAGGGTTGATGAACACTGCTCTATCGGGCAATGTCTAGTTTATCTACTGCAGAATCTGACACCTATATCACTGCATGAGTCTTTAATATCTATCATCCTTGCAACGTGTTTTAAAGCAAAAATACATATTTTCAGCGTCTTTTTATAATATCTATATTTCTGTCTGAGATGAATTAGCATGTTTACTATCATTACATATTCCTATAAAGCAGTGATGTGAGCTTAACACCAAGTCTTTTTCGAATGGCTTTTGAATAGAAAGACACATTTAATGGTACGTTTTAGAGCGTCCACAGTGAAGTACATGACCATATTTATCCCTACAGTTGTGGCACAACAGATGGCAAGAGTAGTGAGTATTCAATACACAATTGAGTTTATTCCTCGTTCTAAAGATCCTTAAGAAAAGGTGTCATCATTCGTGGTGCAATGATGAAGAAGCTCCCCCTATCACACACACACACACACACACACACACACACACACACACACACACACACACACACACACACACACACACACACACACACACACACACACACACACACAACCCCCCATGACCTCCCTCCCTGCACAGGATTAATTAAGCCTTTCACTTTTTACACCCATCCCTCCCTTTCCTCTCTTCTTCCTCCTCTCACTCCCTACCTCGCTATTGTTTCCCAGACTCTAGTGTTTCCCAGGCTCTATAGTTTCCCAGACTCTATAGTTTCCCAGACTCTATAGTTTCCCAGACTCTATTGTTCCCCAGGCTCTATTGTTTCCCAGGCTCTATAGTTTCCCAGGCTCTATAGTTTCCCAGGCTCTATAGTTTCCCAGACTCTATAGTTTCCCAGACTCTATTGTTCCCCAGGCTCTATTGTTTCCCAGGCTCTATAGTTTCCCAGACTCTATAGTTTCCCAGACTCTATTGTTCCCCAGGCTCTATTGTTTCCCAGGCTCTATAGTTTCCCAGACTCTAGTGTTTCCCAGGCTCTATAGTTTCCCAGTCTCTATTGTTTCCCAGACTCTAGTGTTTCCCAGGCTCTATTGTTTCCCAGACTCTATTGTTCCCCAGGCTCTATTGTTTCCCAGGCTCTATAGTTTCCCAGACTATATTGTTTCCCAGACTATATTGTTTCCCAGACTATATTGTTTCCCAGACTCTATTGTTTCCCAGACTCTATTGTTTCCCAGACTATATTGTTTCCCAGACTATATTGTTTCCCAGTTTCTATTGTTTCCCAGACTATATTGTTTCCCAGACTATATTGTTTCCCAGACTCTATTGTTTCCCAGACTATATTGTTTCCCAGTCTCTATTGTTTCCCAGTCTCTATTGTTTCCCAGACTATATTGTTTCCCAGATACTGTTTCCCAGACTCTATTGTTTCCCAGTCTCTATTGTTTCCCAGACTATATTGTTTCCCAGACTATATTGTTTCCCAGACTATATTGTTTCCCAGTTTCTATTGTTTCCCAGACTATATTGTTTCCCAGACTCTATTGTTTCCCAGACTATATTGTTTCCCAGTCTCTATTGTTTCCCAGTCTCTATTGTTTCCCAGACTATATTGTTTCCCAGACTATATTGTTTCCCAGACTCTATTGTTTCCCAGTCTCTATTGTTTCCCAGACTCTATTGTTTCCCAGACTCTATTGTTTCCCAGACTATATTGTTTCCCAGTCTCTATTGTTTCCCAGTCTCTATTGTTTCCCAGTCTCTATTGTTTCCCAGTCTCTATTGTTTCCCAGACTCTATTGTTTCCCAGTCTCTATTGTTTCCCAGTCTCTATTGTTTCCCAGACTATATTGTTTCCCAGTTTCTATTGTTTCCCAGACTCTATTGTTTCCCAGTCTCTATTGTTTCCCAGTCTCTATTGTTTCCCAGTCTCTATTGTTTCCCAGTCTCTATTGTTTCCCAGACTATATTGTTTCCACGACTATATTGTTTCCCAGTTTCTATTGTTTCCCAGACTAAATTGTTTCCCAGATTATATTGTTTCCCAGACTATATTGTTTCCCAGTTTCTATTGTTTCCCAGTTTCTATTGTTTCCCAGTTTCTATTGTTTCCCAGACTATATTGTTTCCCAGACTATATTGTTTCCCAGTTTCTATTGTTTCCCAGACTCTATTGTTTCCCAGTCTCTATTGTTTCCCAGTCTCTATTGTTTCCCAGTCTCTATTGTTTCCCAGATACTGTTTCCCAGACTCTATTGTTTCCCAGTCTCTATTGTTTCCCAGATACTGTTTCCCAGACTATATTGTTTCCCAGACTATATTGTTTCCCAGACTATATTGTTTCCCAGTCTCTATTGTTTCCCAGTCTCTATTGTTTCCCAGACTATATTGTTTCCCAGACTATATTGTTTCCCAGACTATATTGTTTCCCAGTTTCTATTGTTTCCCAGTCTCTATTGTTTCCCAGTCTCTATTGTTTCCCAGTCTCTATTGTTTCCCAGATACTGTTTCCCAGACTCTATTGTTTCCCAGTCTCTATTGTTTCCCAGACTATATTGTTTCCCAGACTATATTGTTTCCCAGTCTCTATTGTTTCCCAGATACTGTTTCCCAGACTCTATTGTTTCCCAGTCTCTATTGTTTCCCAGACTATATTGTTTCCCAGACTATATTGTTTCCCAGTCTCTATTGTTTCCCAGTCTATATTGTTTCCCAGTCTCTATTGTTTCCCAGACTATATTGTTTCCCAGACTATACTGTTTCCCAGACTCTAGTGTTTCCCAGACTCTATTGTTTCCCAGTCTCTATTGTTTCCCAGACTCTATTGTTTCCCAGACTCTATTGTTTCCCAGACTATATTGTTTCCCAGACTATATTGTTTCCCAGTTTCTATTGTTTCCCAGACTATATTGTTTCCCAGTTTCTATTGTTTCCCAGACTATATTGTTTCCCAGTCTCTATTGTTTCCCAGTCTCTATTGTTTCCCAGACTATATTGTTTCCCAGACTATATTGTTTCCCAGACTCTATTGTTTCCCAGTCTCTATTGTGTCCCAGACTATATTGTTTCCCAGACTCTATTGTTTCCCAGTCTCTATTGTTTCCCAGACTCTATTGTTTCCCAGTCTCTATTGTTTCCCAGTTTCTATTGTTTCCCAGACTCTATTGTTTCCCAGTTTCTATTGTTTCCCAGTCTCTATTGTTTCCCAGACTATATTGTTTCCCAGTTTCTATTGTTTCCCAGACTCTATTGTTTCCCAGTCTCTATTGTTTCCCAGTCTCTATTGTTTCCCAGACTATACTGTTTCCCAGACTATATTTTTTCCCAGTTTCTACTGTTTCCCAGACTATATTGTTTCCCAGTTTCTATTGTTTCCCAGACTATATTGTTTCCCAGACTATATTGTTTCCCAGACTATATTGTTTCCCAGTCTCTATTGTTTCCCAGTTTCTATTGTTTCCCAGTTTCTATTGTTTCCCAGACTATATTGTTTCCCAGACTATATTGTTTCCCAGTTTCTATTGTTTCCCAGTCTCTATTGTTTCCCAGTCTCTGTTGTTTCCCAGTCTCTATTGTTTCCCAGATACTGTTTCCCAGACTCTATTGTTTCCCAGTCTCTATTGTTTCCCAGATACTATTTCCCAGACTATATTGTTTCCCAGACTATATTGTTTCCCAGACTATATTGTTTCCCAGTCTCTATTGTTTCCCAGACTATATTGTTTCCCAGACTATATTGTTTCCCAGACTATATTGTTTCCCAGTTTCTATTGTTTCCCAGTCTCTATTGTTTCCCAGTCTCTATTGTTTCCCAGATACTGTTTCCCAGACTCTATTGTTTCCCAGACTCTATTGTTTCCCAGTCTCTATTGTTTCCCAGACTATATTGTTTCCCAGACTATATTGTTTCCCAGTCTCTATTGTTTCCCAGATACTGTTTCCCAGACTCTATTGTTTCCCAGTCTCTATTGTTTCCCAGTCTCTATTGTTTCCCAGACTATATTGTTTCCCAGTCTCTATTGTTTCCCAGTCTCTATTGTTTCCCAGTCTCTATTGTTTCCCAGACTATATTGTTTCCCAGACTATACTGTTTCCCAGACTCTAGTGTTTCCCAGACTCTATTGTTTCCCAGTCTCTATTGTTTCCCAGTCTCTATTGTTTCCCAGTCTCTATTGTTTCCCAGACTCTATTGTTTCCCAGACTCTATTGTTTCCCAGACTCTATTGTTTCCCAGACTATATTGTTTCCCAGTTTCTATTGTTTCCCAGACTATATTGTTTCCCAGTTTCTATTGTTTCCCAGACTATATTGTTTCCCAGTTTCTATTGTTTCCCAGACTATATTGTTTCCCAGTTTCTATTGTTTCCCAGACTATATTGTTTCCCAGACTATATTGTTTCCCAGTTTCTATTGTTTCCCAGACTATATTGTTTCCCAGTTTCTAATGTTTCCCAGACTATATTGTTTCCCAGTTTCTATTGTTTCCCAGACTATATTGTTTCCCAGACTATATTGTTTCCCAGTTTCTATTGTTTTCCAGACTATATTGTTTTCCCAGTTTCTATTGTTTCCCAGACTATATTGTTTCCCAGTTTCTATTGTTTCCCAGACTATATTGTTTCCCAGTTTCTATTGTTTTCCCAGACTATATTGTTTCCCATACTATATTGTTTCCCAGTCTCTATTGTTTCCCAGACTCTATTGTTTCCCAGACTCTATTGTTTCCCAGACTCTATTGTTTCCCAGACTATATTGTTTCCCAGACTATATTGTTTCCCAGACTATATTGTTTCCCAGAATATAATTTGTCTCCAAGACTATATTGTTTCCCAGTCTCTATTGTTTCCCAGACTATATTGTTTCCCAGACTATATTGTTTCCCAGACTCTTAGTGAAGAGAGCTCTCCTCTATAGGCCAGCTGATGCCCCCCCCCCCCCCCCCACACACACTAATTAGTCTTGTAGTTCTTCCCTTAACTACCTCCTCCCACTGAGTTTGACCCTCTGGGTTAGGGTCAGGGCTGGGGGCAGCCAGGGCAGCTGGAAATACCAGATTACATTTGACCTCTAACCCCTCACCCAACCCCATGACCTCTGACCCCACCTGGTCTCAGGTGGTAGCTGTAGGGTTGCTCTGTTATGACACATCCTCCCCCATCCAAGGTTTAGGGTTCACCACATTTTTTTTGCAGAATGTCTTTGGTGTCAGACAGGAGAAAATCACTATATTCTGTGTGGATATGACATTTTACCTATCAACTGATATTCACATACGGGCTAATGTCTAAGCATGTGTATTGACATATCAACATGCATATGGGCTAACATATGTGCACAATATTTTCTGTGTCTGTGTCCGTTAGTGTAACTCGATTGGAATAGTTTGTTTGTGATTTAATGTTTTATATTTCCACAGGCCCGTCCACCTAGGCCTCAGGTAGCCAAGAGACCTCGCAGCAACGTGGGCCTGGAGAGTAGCCCTGAACAGTAAGACCACCAAGCTACACTATACACATCCTCATCATCACCATCATCGTCATCACCTAGTTCCTCATAAGCTACACTATACACATCCTCAAATCACCCATCAACTTCATCACCTAGTTCCTCATAATCTACACTATACACATCCTCATCACCCATCTTCATCATCACCATCACCTAGTTCCTTATAAACTACACTATACACATCCTCATCACCCATCTTCATCATCACCATCACCTAGTTCCTTATAAGCTACACTATACACATCCTCAAATCACCCATCATCTTCATCACCTAGTTCCTCATAAGCTACACTATACACATCCTCAAATCACCCATCTTCATCATCACCATCACCTTCATCACCTAGTTCCTTATAAGCTACACACTTACCAAGGTCTGCAACTACAACAAATTGTTTTCGTTTTCATTTGGACAGGGTTCTCCAGCTCCAGTGCTGGATAGATACTGGATGTGCAGGCTTTCGCTCAAGCCCTGCAGTAATCCAAAAATGAAGAACACAATTAGTTGATTATTTTGGACTGGAGTTGGAGAACTCTGTCCTATACTAATAATGAAGAACTTGCAACTATACCCACTACCATGTTATTGACACATACACAAACACTTCATCTACATACTCACTACCAGAAATGCACATATTAGCCACAGTATAATCTATGCAGATACACACCATGATATCCCTGGAAACCCTCTATTTATGTTGGTACTCAGCCCCACAGTCCCAGAAGCATGTATGAGAGCTTCTGAGGGCTAGTGTAGCATGAAGCTAACCATTGGGAGTTAGCCAATTTCACAGTCTCCTGAGGTGTAGAGTAGCATGAAGCTAACCATTCAGCATTAGCCAACTATTCTCAATAAATTACACCTCGGGGTTTCCAGTGTTTTCAGTTCATCTAGTGTGTGTTTGTGATGTAACTGTGAGAAAGGTTCAATCAAATATTCATGGAGTTTTTAGGCTGGACTTAGCCACTAGATTAACAAAGCTGTAACAATCTAAGTGTGTTATTCAAAGGTTGTGGGAATGCTTATTTGTTTTTTTATACAATGCGTGGGTCTAATCCTGAATGCTGATTGGTAAAAACCACTTGATTGAAGACCCACAGACTACACTCAGACTCACGTTTGGTGAAGTCTACAGATGTTTGCTGCCCTCTTGTGGCATATGAAAAGAAGTTGTTGGATTGGTCTGATGTTACCAATGAAGAAAAATATGTCACAGGCCAAGACTGAGATTTCTCTCTTTCTGTGTTTTTCAACCATCTCTCCATTTCTCACACCTTATTGAAAACAAAGAAATCATTCAATGAAATTTAAAGTGTTCTGTTCTATATCTATCAGTCATACATCAATTATTTTTTAAAGATAACATTTCACACAAAATCATCTGATATACAAAAAATGATTCAATTTTATTTTTCTTTGTCTGTCTCTCTTTTCTTCTCTCGCTCCTCTCTCTCTCCCTCCTCTCTCCCTCTCTCTCTCTCTCGCTGCTCTGTGTGGGATATGGGATATCTCTTTATCTCTCCTTCCTTTTCTATCTCTGTCATTCCCTTTCACTTTCTTTCTCTCTCTGCCTATGCTTATCTACCTCCCCCAGTGGTGGCCGTCCCACACGTCACTACACAGTCTTTCTGTCCGAGGACTCATCAGGCGACGAGCTGCAGCACGAAGACGACTCCATTGCCAGCTTCCCCGAGAACTTTCTCTTCTCTGCCCCCTTCGAATGGTCACCCCTGTACGCTGCACTCCTACCTATGATAATGCACTCACTTCATTGTGTAGTGCTTCTTTGATTGGCTTATCTCCGTCCGGCTCGATGCATGATTGGGCGGCTGATCCGCCACTCTTCCAATGTTTTTTCTTTGATTGTTTTCGATTGGCTGAAAACGATCTCTTTCTGCTGTCTGCATTAGGTTTTGTGGTCCATCTCTCAAATGGTTTTTGTCTCCATTGCCAGCAAACATTATAATCTGCTGCAATAGTAGCTTATCATGTAGCAAAAAAAAGCAGGCCTCAGTCAGGCAAGTGTAGCGACAGCAAGTGTAGCGACAGCAAGTGTAGAGACAGATTTCTGTTCAAGCAGGCAGAAATACAGCATCATCCGTTTGCATCATATGATGTAGGATGTATTTCTGCCTGCTTGAACGGCAGTAAGCTCAGGTACACATGAAAACATGACATGACCCTGAGAATCGATAGAACATCGCTCCAATATGCTCAGAAATTATATAACATTCAAAATGGTTGAATCTTTCCTTTAATAATCGTATCTATGTGCTGGGACTGTAACAGTGTAACTGCTCACAGGGTGGGCAACTCCAGTCCTCGGGGGCCTGATTGGTGTCACACTTTTTCTCCATCCCTAGTAAACACAGCTGATTAATCAAATTGTATTCCAAACAGAAGATCATGATTGGTGTCACAGTTTTGCCTCCAATAATCAACTAATCAGGCCCCCGAGGACTGGAATTGCCCACCCCTGTCAACAGTTTACTGTACTGCATGTGACAATATTAATTATGTGCAACTGTGCGTGCAGCCGTGCACACATGCATGTAGCTAATTAAATAATTTGTCCGACAGGCCGCCTCCTTACCGCTCCCTGAAAGAGGCGGAGGGGGGGGAGGAGCCCATCAGCGGCCCCTCCTACACAGCCCCGCCCAGCCCAGTGATGGAGAAGTTTGCTGATATCAACCTGCTGGGGAACATGTTCAGCTGCTTGGACGAGCCTGAGGGACAGCAACTCAGCCTGGCCAAGAGCCTGGAGGACCTCCGCACACCCAAAGACCCCCAGGAGCAGCAGAAATTAATCTACCAGGTACTAGAGGACACGTGGGACATGGTGGCTACAGACCTGAATCAAAAATGGATTTCAGGGGTCTGAAACTCCCGGTTTGCGTGCCAAAAACAGCCCACAAGCCGGCTAAAAAAATTGTTAGACTTCTGTGGTCCATTAACTATACTCATGTTACATTATATAGCATTTGATAGTACAGGTTATCAGCTGTTTTGTTCTCTTGTTTCTTCCCTCTGTAGCGGATGGACCTGAGTGGCACCCTTCCAGGCCTTAAGCACTCCAACCCCTACAACAAGATGTGGAGCATGCATGGGCAGGATGATATGGCCATGTCCGGACGGGTGTCTCCGAATTGGGACCGACCCCTGTCCGTGCCCCCCCCTGACCTGGAAGAGCTGCGGCCCCCTAGCCGAGAGAGCTTCGGTCCCGGGGTCCTCGAGCGGCCAGATCTCTTTATCACCCCCAGCCAAGGGGAGTGCATCACCATCCCCCGCCCCCAGGGGAGGAAAACCCCAGAGCCAGGTAAGGTCTTGGGTCCTCCACCAGTGCCCCAGCCCCGGACCAAGCCGGGGGTAGTGGGGGATGGTGGGACCACTACAGCAGGGGGGCAGGAGTTCCGGCAGGCCCTTGGGATGGGGGGTGACCTGATGCTGCAGCCCACCAAGATGGACTTCAATGACGGGAGGGATGTGGACCTGCTCAGCCTCCTGGACCCCCTGAACAACCCGGCCCAGACCACCACCACCCCAGCCTTGGCAGGGGAAGGAGCAGACACCCGGTCCAGTGCCGAACCTCCAACCTCCAGGCCTGTTCTCCCGCCACGTCCCTACCCTCAGAGCCTGCCCCCCTTCCACCAACACATGCCCCTGAACCCCTTCACCCCGCCCCTCGGCTACTCCACCCACAGACACTACTCGCCCACCGTAGCGGGGAATCCCTTCGGCGGCGGTGCCTACGGGCCTCCCGCCTCCGCCTATTTCCACGCCTCCCCCCATGGTCACCCTCCTCACCCTCTTTCTACAATGCCGGGGCTCTACAGACTGTCCTCCCCCGTGGGGTCTACCCTCCCTCCTGGTATGGGATCCATGCGGTCTGCCTTCCCCAGTCATGGCGGTCCTCCCCCCACCTCCTCAGGCAGCCACCATGCTCTCTCTAACCTGTTGGACTCCCCCTCGGTCCCCACCCCTAGCCTTGCCACTAGGGTACTGCCAAAGCCTCCCAACACTGCAGAGGACTCCAACGAGACTCAGGATCCCTTTGGGGACCTACTGGCCATGGCTAAGCCGGCCGCTGCACCACCTAAAAAGAAGGTAGAGGGCCTTCGGGGGAAGTGGGAGACTTTTGACTAACCCCCCTTTCCTTACTTTCCACGTGTGGGCGTTGTCTTATTCACCTCTTCCCTGCACCAGCTTATGCTGCTGACCAATGAGTAACAGAGTCTGTGTCAGGCGACCAATCAAGAGGCTGGGTTCCAAGCTGTCCCCTCTCCCCGTCTCCCACTCTGCTAAATGTCGCAGTTCACACCTCACTCTTTCTCTCTCTCCCTCTCTCTCCCCCTCCTCTCTCCGTCTCTCTCTATGTCTCTATGTTTCTCTCTCTCGTCCTTCAGTCTGGAATGGGACTCTCAACCCGGCCTTGCTTCTTTCAGTACGCTGTATATGCCAACCATGCACAGCCCATGCTAGCGCGCTCTTGCACAGTATCCCTTGGTGTTAGCTGTGTGTGTTCAATGCCTTCACTTAGACGTTAGCTTAGCTCAAACTGGAAGGCGTGTGGCCTCTAAAACACATCTTGACTCTATCCTGGGACCCGGCACCAAAAGGCCATCATGTCTCAGAAACTGTCAGAGCCGTGTCTGTTGCTACGATGGTAATGCTAATCATTAGAGTAGCTAGTAGTTTGTGGATTTCCCAGCTTAGCGGTGTTATAGTCCGATCTGTGGCACATCACTAACATGCAGTCCGTCCACCCTCAATGTGTTCAGCGGCATCATGTTTTTAGAGGAAACTCTCGAATGATACATGATTTTGTTTGCCTGGACTAACTAATGGACCGTTGTCATTGACTGAAGCAAATCCACCAGAACATTTTGACTGAACGGAGTTGGTTGTGGACCTTGGTTTACGTTATGCCGGTTACAGCAATCTTTCAGGTGAAACTTTTGCTAATTCATTTGTCAAACTTTAAGAAGCCATGATTGTAAATTCCTATGTTGTAGGAGGAGAATATAGAACAACCATGTTGCACCAATCATGTTTGCTATTTAAACTCATCCCATGTATTCCCTTTTCCCCTTGTTGATTTTGGCCTTATTCTAAGTGTTATCATGTTTTCTGTGTCTGAGGACAGTGATCATCTACTACTGAGTCACTGGCTGCTTGCTCAGTGTGCTGCTACTATGTGTGCAAGAGTGTAAAGTATGTACTGACAAAATGGCTACCGTTGTCGGTTGCGTTTGCAACCGATTGCCAGTGCGCTTCCGTTTGGATCCGAAATGACTCAAATCAGGACCTAGACCAAGAACTAAGACGACACTAGTCTGTGACACTATAGGACGTTTGTCCCGACAACTGCTACAAATAAACCCCCACCACCTTGTGGGTAATCACATTCATGGAGTCATAGGGGCTAACATTTGGGAGAACTCCTACATGCTAATGCTAAAGGCTAGTGGTGTGGTGGAAGATACAGTAAGGCTGTGGAGCAAAATCATGTCAAATTATGTCTGTGGAAAATTGAATTGGAACACATCTTGGTCCTTGCTTTGTGTGTAGAGGGAACAAAATAGAATGTACAGTGTATGATTGATTAAAGAGAGATATCAAGTACTGTGTCGGCTAATACTAGAAACATGAAGTAAAGTTTCATCTTTTGGAGCTCCTCCTCAGAGTTACGCGTTTCTCCTCTCTGGTCACAACAGCTTATGGAGAAAAGAATCCATTGAATCTCTGGGATACTTCATAAAACGGCACTAATGAGTTAGCAAGAACTTCAGTGACATTTAAGTCTTTCTTAGTCCATCCTGAAATGGTTTGCAAAATATTTCCCCCAGTTTTAGACGATGATTCACCTATACTGCAATATGCATCTATAATATGGACCTTTTAATTGATTTTGTCAAAAAGGTTTGCAAAATAAAGCCAAAATACAGACTTTTCTCTGAAGCGCGGTGTTAGTGACGTTGATTAGCTAGTCATACATTACTCAAGTTAGCGATAATTCATTCACAAAGGATTAGTAATAATTTGTTGTCAATATTTACCTGGCTATATCTAGACATCCCTAAGTATTCATTGTGTTTATAAGAAACCTTGATTTTACCAGAGCCTACAATAATAATACATGGGAATTGTATATCACTTTTCAAGGAACCCTATGGTTTGTATGCACCTTTCTTAGGGGCTGTGGTAACTTCTGATCGACAATACATTTGAAGTGTGGTTTAAGAATCCGAGCAATGCATTAAATTAAATCTCACTCTAACAACTTGTCAAGACAGTAGCACAGTATTTATTGAATGAGTGAACATTCAGTGACAACAGTCTTTGCCTTACCGTCAAGGATACTCCATTATGTTTTAATCCATATCTACGTTGGGCAAAAGTCATTGGTGTGTCTATTTATTGCTGATGTAGATGGTGTCCATACCTCCACATCCACTTCCACATCCCCTGTATCTCCCCTCCACATCCCCTCCATATCCCCTCCCCTCCACATCCCCTCCATATCCCCTCCACATCCCCTCCATTTTTAGTTTTTTCTGTTTCTTTTCCTCGTTTGTATATCTCTCACGATTATAAAGAACACAGTCACACAAGCACTCCCTGGCTTCTTTTCATTCCCTTCTTTAGCTGGTAGTTGTACTGATTCTCTTCTTTTCTAGCCATGTTTCTGTCTGTCACTCTCATTGGATCTGCAGTATGATCTGCTTATTGACCAACCTATTCCCTGAAGTCAAAGACTGTAACTATTGCCTCTTCTGAAGATCCTTAGTAGTGTCTTTTGGACCTTGTGTGTTAATAAATTGGGTTCGAAGAAAGATCAATTGCTTTCTCATGATGTTAGTTTACAGGGTTTTTTGGGGGCAGATTCTGTTGGCATGTTGACCATTTAGATTCATATCTTATGAGCGGAAACACCCAGATATAAAGGTAAGGTATTTCCCTCACAAATCGGAACCAACAGTTGTTCCTCAAAGCTAGGCTCAGCTGAACTAGGCTAATGCTAACTAACTCCAAAAGCTCCTATAAATTGAAGGGACACTCGAGCAACTAGAGGTACAGTATCCATCGCCTTATAATTGAAAGGTGCTGACTCAGTTTTCTCAGTGTTTTTATTATAAGAATCTCCCGCTATTTTTTTATGTATTTTTTTGACACATACTTACAGTTCAATAACAACAAGGTTGTGTTTGTGTAGAATCCTCTATACAGTGCGGTCTTCATTGCATATTTTGAACTCTTGCTTTTTATGCAAAACCTTGTATGAACAGTATCAACATAAGAAATGTCCAGCGTCACTGAAAGTAGAATGTGAGAACAGTGCAAACTAATGCAGATATCGAACAACCCAGCAAAGAACTACAGTCAAATCATTTCTGACATAATTTACAACAATAAGACACAAACGTTTAGATTTTCCTCAGTATATAAAAGAACTAGGATTAAAGTACAGCAGTGTTTTCTCAGTATATAGTTCATATTTGTATCACATTACTTTTCGCTAAAGATTTGATGGAACCCATTCCTCTTATTCTTCAGTTGGGTCTTGCTGTGACTTGATGTTTGCATTAAGAAACAGTGAAGCACTTCACTTTTAAGGAAACATTTTTTGTACAATACAGTCAAAGTCCAAGTATGACAAAATGTTTGAGAATGTGACAAGAAGATAAAGGCATAGTGACATTTTGCCTTACTTTCGTTGTTTCCAGTCACATACTTACAGTACGCCAGCTTTTGGTGAGAGTGACATCTTCAAATAAGGACAGGTAAATATACTGTACAGCGTCTCAGGCTTTAACACAGATATCTGCATCGTCAGTTTGTTTAAACGTCATAAAAAAATATTCTAAATCAGAAACTTCTATCCTGTTGTTTCATCACTAATCTAGCTGCTCAGAAAACCGATTGTCTTATCCTCCGTTTGTAAACAGAAGTGGGCATGTTGCGTTAAATCTAACACAAAATGAGCGGAAGAACATCCTTTGTGCACATGAACGTGCTTAATTTCAACTTAAAATCAAACACAAAATCAAACACGTTTGAACGACCAAAAATATACAAACTATAGCCTCTTCACACAAAAAGAAAATCAGTCATTCAAATTTGGGAAGGGGTAGGGATTGTGGAGTCCGACAGAGAGCGAGGTCTCACAAGGATTAATTTATTCTCCAAAATGCGTGCTCTACCAGTTCTAGAACTGTGTAACCTTGAGTGTGTAGTGGTGCCACAATTCCACATATTGTGACCATGGAGGATAAATTAGTCTTATGAGCAGAGTTCCTGGGGGGGAAGAGACAGACATGTCTTCAACAGGCAGTACATTGTCGGGTAGATTCTTTGCTAGTGGTGACTAAAGTGGCTTTGTAAAGAAAACCAAACCGTTGATTACAGTTGCTTTTGGCCCATAGACTGCTTAAACGGTGCAGAACCATTGAACTTTTAGTTGTAAAAGTTGTAAAATACTGAACCTCAGATTGTTGCCCTACCTTTAACCAAGAATTGCAAGGCTCTAGTAAGGGTGTGGGTAGGTGGTGCCCCCTGTTTATGTATTTCTTAAAAAGAGAAGTCCATCCAGTCCATCTTCCCAATGCTCACTCCTAGAGCATATGCCTCCTCTCCGTCTGTGGGAGACAAGCGGTTGTCCTTTGGTCCTTGGGCCCCCCAACCAGGATGCTCCAACTGTCAGTTCTACCAACCAACCCCCACTGCCCAACCCCACTCCTCCAACTGTCAGTTCTCTACCAACCAACCCCCACTGCCCAACCCCACTCCTCCAACTGTCAGTTCTCTACCAACCAACCCCCACTGCCCACCCTCACTCCTCCAACTGTCAGTTCTCTACCAACCAACCCCCACTGCCCACCCTCACTCCTCCAACTGTCAGTTCTCTACCAACCAACCCCCACTGCCCACCCTCACTCCTCCAACTGTCAGTACTCTAACAACCAACCCCCACTGCCCACCCTCACTCCTCCAACTGTCAGTTCTCTACCAACCAACCCCCACTGCCCAACCCCACTCCTCCAAATGTCAGTTCTCTACCAACCAACCCCCACTGCCCAACCCCACTCCTCCAAATGTCAGTTCTCTACCAACCAACCCCCACTGCCCACCCTCACTCCTCCAACTGTCAGTTCTCTACCAACCAGCCCCCACTGCCAACCCTCACTCCTTTAACCTCCACTCCCTCCCCAAGATCCTCAAAACCACTCACACATTAGATCAGTCCATCAAACCACAATTACACGGCACCACTGGGTCAGTAACATGTCCATCCGTCCAGCAGGGGGAAGCAGATCATCTCTTCTCCTCCTGTATCTCCTTCCAGCCAGCTAGACTGACTATACAGAGTCTATTGTCTCAAGTGAGTCTCGCGCACCTGCCAGCAGTGCGGTGCTCTCAGATCTGCTTTTGCAGCTTTTTGTGTTACGCTGCATAGCAACATGTTCCGAGCACAGTTCTCGGATCAGCTTTTATGACCCGATCAGATGAGCCGCTCCTCTGGGGGAACCTTGAGCATGCTGTCCATCTCCAGACGCGCCCCGGCCACCTCCTGAGTGCTGGGGCTGTAGGCGCCCTCTGACTGGCGTTTCTTGCGGGCAGTGAGCACCATGAAGGTGATGCCGATGACAGCCAGCAGGACACAGAGGCACACCAGGGGGATGGCTATCACCAGCCACGGCACCCTCTCTTTCTGGGGCTGTTTCTGCAAGGCGGGAAAACAATCAAGGAACCAAGGGAGAAACGTCAGTGATGAGTAAATGACTATGGCTAATTCTAAAATGACCAAATGCAAAACATTTTTATTACACGTCATAATAATTTGAATGAATAAACCATTATAAATAATTAAATCTTTATAAATACCATAAAACATTTATAAATGTTATTAAGGCTCATGCATTGTAAAGATGAAATACTTATAAATGCTTATTAATGTTTACTAATCATGAAAGAATTTATTATAGATGATGAATGCAAAATTACTTCGACGAGAAGGAACAGGAGAATGAAGAAGTCAAGAGTTCTTACGCTTGTATCGCAGAACAGACCGCTGTAGCCAGGCAGGCAAACACACCAGAACCTGTTGACTCGATCGATACACGAGCCACCATTCTGACAGGGGTTCGACTCACACTCATCTATCTCCGTTTCACACCTGAGGAGAATAACACAATAAGGATATTTAAAGTCTAGACCAGAGCAAGCAGCATGTGAGATATACAGTACCAGTCAAACGTTTGGACACACCTACTCATTCAAGGGTTTCTCTTTATTTTTACTATTTTCTACATTGTAGAATAATAGTGAAGACATCAAAACTATGAAATAACACATGGAATCACATAGTAACCAAAAAACTGTTAAACAAATCAAAATATATTTTATATTTGAGATTCTTCAAAGTAGCCACCCTTTGCCTTGATGACAACTTTGCACACTCTTGGCATTCTCTCAACCAGCTTCACCTGGAATGCTTTTTCAACAGTCTTGAAGGAGTTCCCACATATGCTGAGCACTTGTTGGCTGCTTTTCCTTCACTCTGCGGTCCAACTCATACCAAACCATCTCAATTGGGTTGAGGTTGGGTGATTGTGGAGGCCAGGTCATCTGATGCAGCACTCCATCACTCTCCTTCTTGGTCAAATAGGCCTTACACCACCTGGAGGTGTGTTGGGTCATTGTCCTGTTGAAAAACAAGTGATAGTCCCACGAAGCGCAAACCAGATGGGATGGCGTATTGCTGCAGAATGCTGCGGTAGCCATGCTGGTTAAGTGTGCTTTGAATTCTAAATAAATCAGTGACAGTGTCACTAGCAAAGCTCCACCACACCATCACACCTCCTCCTCCATGCTTCACGGTGGGAACCACACATGTGGAGATCATCCGTTCACCTACTCTGTGTCTCACAAAGACACGGTGGTTGGAACCAAAAATCTCACATTTGGACTCATCAGACCAAAGGACAGATTTCCACCGGTCTAATGTCCATTGCTCGTGTTTCTTGGCCCAAGCAAGTCTCTTCTTCTTACTGGTGTCCTTTAGTAGTGGTTTCTTTTGCAGCAATTCGACCATGAAGGCCTGATTCACGCAGTCTCCTCTGAACAGTTAATGTTGAGATGTCTGTTACTTGAACTCTGTGAAGCATTTATTTGGGGTGCAATCTGAGGTGCAGTTAACTCTAATGAACTTATCCTCTGCAGCAGAGGTAACTGTGGATCTGTCTTTCCTGTGGCGGTCCTCATGAGAGCCAGTTTCATCATAGCGCTTGATGCTTTTTAGACTGAACTTGAAGAAACTTGAAAATGTTCCGGATCGAAGTACTGATGGACTGTCGTTTCTCTTTGCTTATTTGAGCTGTTCTTGCAATAATATGGACTTGGTCTTTTACCAAATAGGGTTATATTCTGTATACCACACCTACCTTGTCACAATATAACTGATTGGCTCAAACGCATGAAGAAGGAAAGAAATTCCACAAATTAACTTTTAACAAGGCACACTTGTTAATTGAAATGCATTCCAGGTGACTACCTCATGAAGCTGGTTGAAAGAATGCCAAGAGTGTGCAAAGCTGTCATCAAGGGAAAGAGTGGCTACTTTGAAGAATCTTACATGTAAAATATATTTTGATTTGACAGGCTCAAAATGGCCAGAAACAAATAACTTTGTTCTGAAACTCGTCAGTCTATTCAAGCTCTGAGAAATTAAGGCTATTCCATGCGAGAAATTGCCAAGAAATTGAAGATCTCGTACAGCGCTGTGTACTACTACCCTTCACAGAACAGCGCAAACTGGCTCTAACCAGAATAGACAGAGGAGTGGGAGGCCCCGGTGCACAACTGAGCAAGAAGACAAGTACATTAGTGTCTCAATGTCTCAATAAAAAGAGAAGAATAAGATGGGCAAAAGAACGCAGACACTGGACAGAGGAACTCTGCCTAGAAGGCCAGCATCCCGGAGTCGCCTCTTCATTGTTGACGTTGAGACTGGTGTTTTGTGGGTACTATTTAATGAAGCTGCCAGTTGAGGACTTGTGAGGCGTCTTTCTCAAACTAGACAGTCTAATGTACTTGTCCTCTTGCTCAGTTGTGCACTGGGCCTCCCACTCCTCTTTCTTTTCTGGTTAGAGCCAGTTTGCGCTGTTCTGTGAAGGGAGTAGTACACAGGGTTGTACGTGATCTTCAGTTTTTTGGCAATTTCTCGTATGGAATAGCCTTAATTTCTCAGAACAAGAATAGACTGATGAGTTTCAGAAGAAAGTTCTTTGTTTTTTGCCATTTTGAACCCGTAATCGAACCCACAAATGCTGATGGCTCCAGATACTCAACTAGTCTAAAGAAGGCCAGTTTTATTGCTTCTTTAATTAGAACAACAGTTTTCAGCTCTACTAACATAATTGCAAAAGGGTTTCTAATGATCAATTAGCCTTTTAAAATGATAAACTTGGATTAGGTAACACAACGTGCCATTTGAACACAGGAGTGATGGTTGCTGATAATGGGCCTCTGTACGCCTATGTAGATATTCCATTAAAAATCTACCATTTACAACATTAACAATGTCTACACTGTATTTCTGATCAGTTTGATGTTATTTGAATGGACAAAAATGTGCTTATCATTCAACAACAAGGACATTTCTAAGTGACCCCAAACTTTTGAATGGTAGTGTATATATTCTGGTATCCATCCCTATCATCCCAAGCAGTTTTTTCCAAACAGTGGTACCCTGGAATGCCTGATTTGTTAACAGCTGTATTATTTTGTGCATGTCAACCATTTTTGTTCCACACTATTGAAAGGAGTTTGGGAACTTACCTCTCCCCTGCAAAACCGGGCACACAGGTACAGTTGGCCCCCCACAGTCCGTCATGGCAGATCCCGTTTTCACACTGAACATCCTCTTCGCATGTCAGTGGAGGATAAGACCACCTGTGGGTGATGTACAGAATCACACCTTCACAATGGCGACTCAAAGCCTGTTTTATCTTCAAAACTATCCAATGTCCATAAATAGGTGTATAAATAAATATCAAAAGTATATAGTCATGCAACTTATATTTAGAATATCCCTTTGTCACTTTAATATATTTCCATAAGGTATTCTGTATTTGATCTGATAGGTTGAGAAACTCAATATAAAACTTGTGTAAAACACAAATATGTGCTAGCTAGATAAAAAATTATTTGAGAATCTGTTGTTCCACATGACAATGATCCCTGTCACTTACTGTGACACTAATTGGTTGGTGTAAACAGAAAGTCTACTCACTGG
Source organism: Salvelinus namaycush (assembly GCF_016432855.1). Classification (NCBI taxonomy): domain Eukaryota; kingdom Metazoa; phylum Chordata; class Actinopteri; order Salmoniformes; family Salmonidae; genus Salvelinus; species Salvelinus namaycush. Next base: position 18,485,795 of record NC_052337.1, on the reverse strand, counting down.
CAGAGTGGGCCGGTGAAGTCGTCTGTGCACTCGCAGGTGTAGCTGTTCACCCAGTCCATGCAGGAGCCCCCGTTCTCACAGCCATGTTCCTCACACTCATTCAGGTCCTCTTCGCAAGAAACGCCCCCATACCCCGGGTAGCACACGCACTCGAAACCTGCCAACTCATCCATGCAGGTGCCGTGGATGCAGGGCCCAGACGTGCACTCGTCCGTGTCCACCTCGCAATTTTCTCCCTCCCAACCTGGCTTGCAAACACAGTCAAACTTGTTAAAGAGATCCTTGCACATGGCGCCGTTCTGACAGGGGTCCGAATGGCATACGTCCGCACTCGTACAGCCCATATGAATCTCCTCGTCGCTCGTTCTGTGGAAGTGGGCAGGCTGTGGCGGGTGTAGGTCATCCACAAATGGTAGATAGACCCCGCTGACCCTTACGGCGCCCAGGCAGCCTGTGAAGCTCTCGGCAATAGCAACCTCTGCCCCTTCCTCGTTGAGGAAGTGCAGGGCACCTGCCTCCTCTGGGGTGCTGCTGGCGTCGGTGATGCCATCCACGGTGATGACCCAGTGTGACGCCTCGCTATCCGGGTCAGCCATGGAAATGCTCACCCGGTGCCAACCGCCGTCGGCCACGTGTCGCACGCCGGAGAAGGTCAGCACCTCCACACTGTTGCCACCGTGGATCTCGACACGGATAGAGGAGTCCAGCAGTCCCACCAGTAGGAGCTCGGCCCCGTGGGAGGCACGGAGCAGCACAGCGTTTTCTGAGCGGGTACGGAGCTCCAGGTACACGTGGGTCAGAGACGAGCCCAAGGAACCCTCTGCACTGTACTGCACCGGGTTGTTCTCGAAGGTAGCGTTGGTCACACCTGAGGGTCAACAAGTGGGTAAGACTTCAGATGAAAACACCACCTTTTTGTTTAAGCTATCTAGTATGCATTTTGTGTGTGGGGGATTTTTCTCATTCATGCAATGACAGCTATACACTAAAGTAAATAAAATGGCAATGCTTTTGAAAGAAAGCAATGGTGAAGAAACCCTAAGTAGTTTTGCAAGACTTGAGTGATTTTCTTCAAGCTGAGAATTAGTTTAATATTTCCTCACACTCATATCCATCAGTCAGGTCCACACAATGTCCACCATTGACACACGGGTCACTGACACACCACACACGCGTCTCGCAGGTCTTCCCAGTGAAAGCCACAGGACAAGAACATGCAAAGCCGTTCCAGGTGATGGTGCAGTCTCCTCCGTTCTGGCATGGCTCCGGCTTCAGACCAAAAGAATATTCGGTGAACATTTAAACAACATTTAGTAAATTTTAGTCCAGTCACAAGTCACTGAGTTGTCCTCATTCATTACTGACAATGTCCTTCTATTTCAAGATAATCTGAATTTTGATACAGTTGACATGTCACATTTTCATCCTACCCCTCATGTCTGTAGTAGTTGATCAAATCAAATTGTATTTGTCACATGCGCAGAATACAACAGGTATACCTTACCGTGAAATGCTTACTTACAAGCCCTTGAAGCCCTTGAACAGTGCAGTTCAATAAATAATTGTCATGTGTCAGTTGTCTTATACCATGGCACGCTTCCGGTTAATACAATATTATTACACGTTATTACAATAGGGGTCCTGGTATGAGAGTAGTCAGTCCTACCTGGCAGGTGTTGTCGCTAATACAGCCCGGCTCTACATTCTCAGCATCGGAGGGGAAGTAGACCTCTCCCTCTGAGTTATTTAGCGTGCTGTTCCATGCGTCCACGTCCAGATGCGCTCCGTCCAGACGCAGGTCCTGCAGGCAGCCCTTGAAGTGTCCCCCCCAGGCCTCAGAGTTTTCACCCTCCCTGGGGAGACCCCCTACGTAGGCCAGGTCCCCACTGTGCACCTCCACCTCGGGAACCTCACCTATTCCGTAGCGCAGGCCGGCGTGCTGGAAGAACACCCGTCCATACTGGACCTCGACGTGTAGAAGTTGCTTTTTGCCGGTGGTCACGACGATGGGTGCCGTCAGTGGGTGGCTTTCGGGGACGGAGCTGACCAGGACTCTCCCCATGCCCAGGAAAACATTAAAGTAGGCCTCGCCCTCTTCTCCGTCCTCTCCGGGTCGCCTCAGCTGGAAGAGCAGGCCATCGGGCTTCAGAGACCGCAGGAAGAAGGAGACGCTGAAGTTGGCGCCGTGATCAGTGCCAATGTCATAGGCACTGTAGCTCACAGTTTCCTCATGGCTGTATGTCCAGGAGGGGAACTCTGTCAGAACAGAATTATAGGAAATAAATACAAACTTGAACCAGAGGAATAAACCATGTGTACCTGGCCATAGAAAGACATTAGGTAACACTTTACTTGGATAGTCAGTAACATTTGAACAAACTATCTACTAACCCTAGCCCTAAACCCTTATCCTAACCCTAACCTTAACCTTAGCAAGCAGTTGGTTTTCAACAGATAGTTTGTTGATAGTATGACCATCTGTAAAGCATCTACCGTTGGACTATCCGGGCAATCGAAATAAATTGTAACCAAACCTTAGGGCAAATTACTAATCAAAAAGTGAAGACAAATATCTTAGAAAAATTACTTTGATGAAGTGAGCTAGAGCTCTGGACGGTCTGGATGGAATTTTCTAAATTAATGTCTTTCTCAGAAGACTGTATTAGCAGATACATTGTTGGAAGGTAAATGTTGCTTACCATCGGAGCAGCTGTGACCGTGGTAGGGCCGGTAGCAGTCGCAGCGGTGGCTGATCCACAGGTCCACACAGTGGCCTTGACCGGAGCAGGGGTCAGGTTCGCACCACTCTGTCTTGCTACAGCCTAGCTCCATCTCATTGGCCTGCTCCTCTGGAAGGTTCTGGGGCAGGATGTCCTTGAAGTCGATCATCAAGTCCTCCACACACCCCACAAACCCGTGGCCACTCTTCGTGTGCTCCAGCAACTCTCCGGGGGCACCGCCCACGTAGACGTGACCGAACGCCTCAGAGGGAACGAAGTGTGGCCCGTTGGGACCACCATCCTTCACCGTGCACCCTTCACTGTCGCATCCTGGACCTTTCAGGTTAAAAACCAGCCCTTCCTCTTCGTTCACGTACACGTCAGCGTCGTGCCAGTCTCCGTCGCTGACCAGCCCAGAGAATGCAACCTCCAGCTCGGCGTCCTCCGAGAAGGCCTTGGCGTGAAGACCTCCACCCACAATCTCCAGCAGGAGGTGGCTGTCGGCATCACCACGGTAGAAGAGCACCATGTCGGGCAAGGTGGTGCGAAAGCGTAGCCGGACTCCCTTCCCATGGTGGTGGTGCTCGGCATGCCTCCGTCTCCTCCTCTCTTCCACTTCCAGGGTGACCATGATAAGGACGAAGCCCGGACTGGAGAATGAGAAGGTGGTGGGGGTGGAGCAGAGCTCGCCGTAGAAGCCGTGGGGGCAGAGGCAGGTGTGGCCATGCTCTTCCTCTTCCAGCCACGGGTGGCAGGTGGCGCCATTCTGGCATTCTTGATCCACGCAGCCCAGGAGCTGGATGTCGCAGTGGTGGCCACCCCAGGGCAGCTTGTCAGGCTCAGCCTCAGGACAGTGGCAGGTGTAGCTGGCTACGCCGTCCTCGCACCATGCACCGCTCAGACACGGCTGGCTCTCGCACTCATCAATGTTGATTTCGCAAATTTCCCCTGCAAATGCAATGCACTATTTCAGTCAGACTTTTGAAGATTGATCAACCTAGAATTGAATCTACAGATCAGTCCATTCTTCTGATATGATAGAAATAGCACAAGGATATACACTGAGTGTACAAAACATTAAGAACACCTTCCTAATATTGAGTCCCCCTCTTTTGCCCTCAAAACAGCCTCAATTCGTTGGGCATGGATGGTGTCGAAAGCATTTCACAGGTATGTTGGCCCATGTTGACTCCAATGCTTCCCACAGTTGTGTCCTTTGGGTGGTGGACAATTGGAAACTGTTGAGCGTGAAAAACCCAGCGTTACAGTTCTTCACAAAAAACAGTGCGCCTGGCACCTACTACCATACCCCGTTCAAAGGTAGTTAAATCTTTTGTCTTGCTCATTCACCCTCTGAATGGCACACATACACAATCCATTTCTGAATTGTCTCAAGGCTTTAAAATCCTTCTTTAACCTGTCTCCTCCCCTTCATCTACACTGATTGAAGTGGATTTAACAAGTGACATCAAATAAGGGATCATAGACTGACCAGGTGAGTCCAGGAGAAAGCTGTGTCATGGAAAGAGCAGGTGTTCCTAATGTTTTGTACAGTCGGTGTAGATAATACTGCGTTTTTGAAAACCTTACCCATAAATCCTTCCGGACATAAACAGGTGTAGCCATTCACCTGATCCTCACAAGAGCCTCTATTCTGGCAGGGTTCAGACTCACACTCATCAATGTTCACGGAACAGTTCTCTCCTGGAAAGGGACAAAGAAACAACACCAACAACCTTATTCTTTGTCTGTGTGAAATGGCCAAAACAATTCAAAAAAGTAACCAACCTTAAATTTGCTCCTGTGCAACGTTCAATGTTAGTAAAAACCCTCTTCTTTCATTGGACTGCGTCTCACCTGCGAAGCCGGATTGACATTGGCACAGGTATCCGGCAGCGTCGGCGAACCTGAACTCCCAATCCATCTCCCAGTGGGATGTGTCGGAACGCTCGAAACACTCGCCGTCGTTTTCACATGGCTGCTCAGCACACTCATCAATGTCCATCTCACAGTTCTCCCCCTCATAACCTAGGATAACCAATGACATGGAAATACACTGTATGTAGTACTGTTCCCTCTAAGCCTAAACAAACTGCACCACTATTAGACCACTATGACACCACCCTCTTTCACTCTCCAGTCATCTGACAGCATGAACAACTGTAGCTACACCAGACATGGACAACTGTACCTACTCCAGACATGGACAACTGTACCTACACCAGACATGAACAGCTGTACCTACTCCAGACATGGACAACTGTACCTACACCAGACATGGACAACTGTACCTACACCAGACATGGACAACTGTACCTACACCAGACATGGACAACTGTACCTACACCAGACATGGACAACTGTACCTACACCAGACATGGACAACTGTACCTACACCAGACATGGACAACTGTACCTACTCCAGACATGGACAACTGTACCTACACCAGACATGGACAACTGTACCTACACCAGACATGGACAACTGCACCTACACCAGACATGGGCAACTGCACCTACACCAGACATGGACAACTGCACCTACACCAGACATGGACAACTGTACCTACACCAGACATGGACAACTGTACCTACACCAGACATGGACAACTGTACCTACACCAGACATGGACAACTGTACCCACACCAGACATGGACAACTGTACCCACACCAGACATGGACAACTGTACCCACACCAGACATGGACAACTGTACCCACACCAGACATGGACAACTGTACCTACACCAGACATGAACAGCTGTACCTACTCCAGACATGGACAACTGTACCCACACCAGACATGGACAACTGTACCCACACCAGACATGGACAACTGTACCCACACCAGACATGGACAACTGTACCCACACCAGACATGGACAACTGTACCCACACCAGACATGGACAACTGTACCCACACCAGACATGGACAACTGTACCCACACCAGACATGGACAACTGTACCTACACCAGACATGGACAACTGTACCTACACCAGACATGGACAACTGTACCTACACCAGACATGAACAACTGTACCTACACCAGACATGGACAACTGTACCTACACCAGACATGGACAACTGTACCTACACCAGACATGAACAACTGTACCTACACCAGTCATGGACAACTGTACCTACACCAGACATGGACAACTGTACCTACACCAGACATGGACAACTGTACCTATACCAGACATGGACAACTGTACCTACACCAGACATGGACAACTGTACCTACACCAGACATGGACAACTGTACCTACACCAGACATGGACAACTGTACCCACACCAGACATGGACAACTGTACCCACACCAGACATGGACAACTGTACCTACACCAGACATGGACAACTGTACCTACACCAGACATGGACAACTGTACCTACACCAGACATGGACAACTGTACCTACACCAGACATGGACAACTGTACCTACACCAGACATGGACAACTGCAGCACCATATCATTTTAGTGTTTGTCTTTTTAACCCTTTTTGACAACATTTCTGCAAATGTGGTGGGTAATGGTAAGGTGCACATACCAGGCCAGCAGAGACAGGTATACTCTTTGACTCCCTCCAGGCAGGTGGCGCCGTGCTGACACGGGTCAGACGCACACTCAGGGATGTCCTCCTCACAGTGGTCACCCAGGAAGCCTGTGTCCTCACAGTCACACTCATAGCTGTAGGAAAGGAAGTCTGGGTCAGTTGCAATCGCTACATTGACATTCAACAAAGCATATAGGCCGAATACAAATTAATGCAATGTAACAGATGGATGATTGAGATAAAGCTTACACATACACATGGTAAGACACTCTACACACACATACACATGGTAAGACACTCTACACACACATACACATGGTAAGACACTGGGGATCCATAATAAACCCCAGGAAGAGTAGCTGCTGCCTTGGCAGGAACTAATGGGGATCCCTAATAAACCCCAGGAAGAGTAGTTGCTGCCTTGGCAGGAACTAATGGGGATCCCTAATAAACCCCAGGAAGAGTAGCTGCTGCCTTGGCAGGAACTAATGGGGATCCATAATAAACCCCAGGAAGAGTAGTTGCTGCCTTGGCAGGAACTAATGGGGATCCCTAATAAACCCCAGGAAGAGTAGCTGCTGCCTTGGCAGGAACTAATGGGGATCCATAATAAACCCCAGGAAGAGTAGCTGCTGCCTTGGCAGGAACTAATGGGGATCCCTAATAAACCCCAGGAAGAGTAGTTGCTGCCTTGGCAGGAACTAATGGGGATCCCTAATAAACCCCAGGAAGAGTAGCTGCTGCCTTGGCAGGAACTAATGGGGATCCATAATAAACCCCAGGAAGAGTAGTTGCTGCCTTGGCAGGAACAAATGGGGATCCATAATAAACCCCAGGAAGAGTAGCTGCTGCCTTGGCAGGAACTAATGGGGATCCATAATAAACCCCAGGAAGAGTAGTTGCTGCCTTGGCAGGAACTAATGGGGATCCTAATAAACCCCAGGAAGAGTAGCTGCTGCCTTGGCAGGAACTAATGGGGTTCCATAATAAACCCCAGGAAGAGTAGCTGCTGCCTTGGCAGGAACTAATGGGGGTCCATAATAAACCCCAGGAAGAGTAGCTGCTGCCTTGGCAGGAACACATGGGGATCCATAATAAACCCCAGGAAGAGTAGCTGCTGCCTTGGCAGGAACTAATGGGGATCCATAATAAACTCCAGGAAGAGTAGTTGCTGCCTTGGCAGGAACAAATGGGGATCCATAATAAACCCCAGGAAGAGTAGCTGCTGCCTTGGCAGGAACTAATGGGGATCCATAATAAACCCCAGGAAGAGTAGTTGCTGCCTTGGCAGGAACTAATGGGGATCCCTAATAAACCCCAGGAAGAGTAGCTGCTGCCTTGGCAGGAACTAATGGGGATCCCTAATAAACCCCAGCAAGAGTAGCTGCTGCCTTGGCAGGAACTAATGGGGATCCATAATAAACCCCAGGAAGAGTAGCTGCTGGCTTGGCAGGAACTAATGGGGATCCATAATAAACCCCAGGAAGAGTAGCTGCTGCCTTGGCAGGAACTAATGGGGGTCCATAATAAACCCCAGGAAGAGTAGCTGCTGCCTTGGCAGGAACTAATGGGGGTCCATAATAAACCCCAGGAAGAGTAGCTGCTGCCTTGGCAGGAACTAATGGGGATCCTTAATAAATACAAATAATGCCCTGTCTCAATGTGAGGGGCTTAAGCTCACCAAAACGGCAGTCAGGCCCCAAAGTAATTTAAGGACAGGATTTGTGTCTGTCTGGTGGGGCAATCCTAAAAGCCTTGGGCAGTTACCTGTCCACCTTGTCCTGACAGATGGCCCCATTTAGGCAGGGATCGCTGGCACACTCGTCAATGTCCACCTCGCAGTCTGTGCCCTCGAACCCAGGCAGACACTCACAGGAGTACAGACCAAGGAGGTCATGGCAGGTGGCTCCGTTGCGGCACGGGTTGGACTCGCACTCATCTATCTCCACCTCACAATTCACTCCTGTGAGAGGTAGAGGAAAAAGGAGCAAAAGAATCCGAGAATGTGATGAATGAGAAACTAACCATCTCGAGTGGGAGTCAGTGAGGAACTGTACATCATGTACTAGGAGGGGGACATATCTTCCACAGACTGCACCATTGTATCTCATCTACATCAAGTCAACTTGTCCATAGATCCTACCTGCTCTTATGACAATACTGAAAGAAATAAACACAAGCTAAATAAATATTAAATTGTCAATGCAATCGAATCCTATTTGTACTCTGGTGTTTGCTTCTCTAGCTATAAATAGTCAGTAGCATGGATTCTGCTTGTTGATGTCTCTAGATAGCGCAAGTGATAATGTAAAGATCCCTCAGTTGCCCGTCTCAACCCTTTCCTTGAAAATCTCCATCGTCACTGATATGCTGACAAAGGAATGCATTAGTGCTGACTCTTCCCACCCCATTAGAGATAAGCATGAAGCCCTTAGACACAGACCAGACCTGCTGAGAAAAGAAAGGAGTGTAAGAAATGAAGTGTACAAGTTGTGGAGTGTTTTCTCTCACTCAGCGGGAGACCTATCCACAGGGGCCAATATCCACAGGGGCCAAGCTGAAGATAAGACTAGAGACCTGAATCCAACATCTTACTCTCTGTACTTAAAATGCTTATAGTTCTCTGTTTATCAAGAACCAAACGTACACTTAAAGGTGCAGTTAGTAAGATGACAACAAGACAAGATTAGCATAATTATTCATCTCTGCCAAGCCTCAGTATTGGCTCTGCACAATTTGCACTGTTCTTTGTGGCACGAACACACACCCTCATTGGTTAATAGGAAATCATCCTGTTGTTAATGATGATGTCAGCTTTAATGTGAAAACATTCTGGCATGGTGAATGAAGTACTAATATGAGATACCTAAATCTTGCGGATACATTATGTCCAGAAACATTAAAAAGCAGAGCATCAGATATCCCTCTACACTGGAGGAAATGTTAGGTGAGAGACAGTGAGTTGTGGCTGATACAGGGTTACGAAAATGGTTGGAAAATTACACTTAATTCGAGACTCCTGTGGGCAGAGGAGTGAGCGGTGAAAAGGCGGAACAACTTACCTGTAAACCCTACGAGGCACTGGCATTTGTACCGGTCCTTCTCGTTGATACAGGTCCCATTATTCTCGCAGGGCCGCGAGGCGCACTCATTGATGTCGATCTCGCAGTTATAGCCCTGGAAGCCTGGCACACAGAAACAGTGAAACTCGGCCACGCCGTCCATGCAGATAGCGCCGTTCTGGCAAGGATGGGACGCACACTCGTCCACGTCCTCTTCACAATGCTCCCCGTCAAACCCCAGTGCACAGTGACACTCAAACCCCTCCTGTAACAGTATACAAGTCCCATTGTTCAGACATGGCTCGTCGATGCAGTCGGTCACCCGCTCTTCACAGTCCTCTCCTCCGTAGCCGGGTGGACATCGGCAGAAGTAACTGTTGACCTGGTCGATGCACTCTGTGTGGGGCTCAGAGCAAGGGTTGCTATGGCACTCGTCCACTTCCTCAGTGCAGTTGTCCCCAGTAAATCCTTCGGGGCAGACACAGTGGTACTCGGACGTGCCAGGGGTGCTGGTGCAGTCTGAGCAGGGGGCGAAGGAGCAGGCGTCGTAGAGTTCGTCGCAGTCTTTGCCCATGTAGCGGACCTCGTTGCGAGGGGGGCAGAGGCACGCATAGTCGTCCATGGTGTCCACGCAGGTAGCGCCATTCTGGCAGGGCCCGGACAAGCACTTGTCACTGGTTGCCGTGCAGAATATCCCTGAGGAGAAGAAAAGGAGAGGCTTGTTGTTGTGCAAAATGGACAGTTTACCCTAATACAGTCAAGATGCCCTGACAAGTCATCACAACTTTGTGTATTTATCACGTCACATTTGGTGTGTTCACACAAGAGAGTCCTTTACATTTTTGTAGGGAAAAGTGGGTTGTTGTTTAGTATGATTTTAATGGACTTATGCCATATTTCTATGACAACATCCTATGTGGGTGACGCCGGTACACCTCTGAATGTCTCCCAGATATCTACACCATGTGAGCCCTGTGCTTGCACAATGTTGTTTTGTTGAGTGCCACTCTAAGCCGATTCACAACCAGCTTTGGTCCAGATTTGTAGGCTATTGGTTCTGACACAAAAACATTGGCAAAAAATGTTATGAAGTTGTAAACATTGATAGTCTACTGCACTACTCTGCTAGAAGTTCATAGTTGGAGGTATTTTGGTTGTGTTTCTTTGGGGCTGTTCAGCAACTGTAAAACGTCTCACCCCAGTGCTGCAATGAACAAGAGCACAATCAAACTTAATGATGCAAAAGGCTGCTAGATGTTTGTACTTTATCAAGAAGCACATAACATCATTTGGAAAAAAACTGAAGTACAATAATTTTGTCAACAACATCTCATAAACACTTATAATGTATTACTATTTAGCATTTGAGTGTCTCTAACATTAGCCACCTGGTTAGATGGTGGACAAATAGCAGTGCCAACTTACTGAACCATGGTCAAAGTTAGTAGGTCTCTCTGTGCTAATCCTGATATGTGTATTCACCCTGACATTTCCTTTCATCTTCTCCTCCCTTCATTCGAAAGGACAAATCGTGTAGGAGAGAGTCCTGGAGCAACTGTAGAGTTCATGGCCTCTTTCGCAGTAGACTCCCAGTGCTAAATCCCCAACTAAAGCTAAGAAACCCTCCGTGCACTACAAAGTATTTTTCCGTTGGCTTTGTTTTGCGTAGCTAGTTTAGTGCTCATTGACAGAGTGTTAACAATGGGCATCTGGGGTGTCTCAAGTCCTAATCTTTCCTGTCACTCCCAAAGGGAACGATGACCACCCCTAGACCACAACACATTTTTTTTAAACACAACAAAGTCTGAAAATATTTTCCCTCGTAGCTTGTAGGCCTAGAATCCAGAGGACTCTCAACTGAGCAAGGAAAAAAAGAGAGAGTGCCATCTAGCTAACATTTGCCTTGTTTGTTTAGTAATTGTTATGGTAAAGCTAAAACAAAAGTTTCCCCAATGAACTTTTTAGGAGAGACCAATGCTCTGGGCAAAGGCATACAGGGGATTCCAGGGAGCGGAGAAGTGTCTTGACGGAATTCCAGCCACGAACCCTTGAAGGTAGAGCAGATAAGATGCAGATCAGATGCATGGTCTGCAGACTATCAAGTGTCCACTCGACAGGTGGGGTTTATGGGGTGGATAACTACGAGTTAGCACGCTAGGTTAACTTCTCCAGGTCGTTAGCTTGGCACAACCTGATCCCACAGCACCTCTCTCTCATTTAACACTTCAGCGCTCACATTTCCTCTCAGGAAGTGTGTCAGGGAGCTCTGACTCAATTGATTCTAATCCATGTTTACTACAAAGTAAATTATGTTCATTTACACATGCAGTTTGTTACGAAGCACATGTCATTGACCGTTGATGTTTTTTCACGGATCATGTAATTACCACATGGATACAAACAGTTTCAATATACTTTTATGATCACAATCACTATCAAAACTCAACTATGGCAGTGAGTAACTTGACTGTCATAAAGTTTGAGTCGGTTATGTTTTTCATAGAAAATGGGGTAAAAAAAAATCTGCAACACTGAATGTATTGTGCTCGAGCCCTCTCTAGCCAGATGCGGTGCTCTCTGTAGGTACATGGAGCTGAACCACAGGAGGCTGCTGAGGGGAAGACGGATCATAATAATGGCTGGTGTTTGATGTATTTGATAACATTCCACTAATTCCGCTCCAGCCATTACAACTACCCGTCCTCCCCAATTAAGGTGCCACCAACCTCCTGTGAACTGAATAGAGCAGGACGCTTTTGGGAGGAGGAGGGGGGATATTCTGTCCATCCGCTATCTCCCTGCACCGGCCAATTGTGTGAGCCCAGTGTGGAATCAGTCCACATTCCACAGATTGAACAGAACCCCATCCCCCACCTCTAACGTCCACCCACCATCCCAAACTACCTCCCCCCACCACCACCGTCCACTCCACCATCCCAAATCCACCCTCACATCCATCCCCCACACTTTGATCAGTGTTCTGTTCCCAAATTCTCATTGGAGCGGAAGATATTAACGATGAAGGGAGTAGAGAGAGAGAGAGGGAGGGATGGGGGTAGGGTGAGGGAGGGAGGAATGTTGCAGACACTGGTGGTGTGGTGCATGGTCCAAGAGATTGACCTCGTCTCTCACACACAGCATTAGTGATGTTGGCCAGGTTTTCCTTTGGGACAGAGACATGTAGGGACATAGGTAGACCAATCCGACAAGGTTTGGCTAGGAGCACGGTTGGAAACGCTTTCCACCGTCGGTCGTCTTATAGCTGTGTCTGACAGATGGCCTTGGACATAAGCTCTTAACACCCCTGGACCTGTCACTGTCACCGGTACAGACTGACGAACAGCATCAGACACAGAGAGAGCCCTGGGCATCTCAGTGTAGGAGCACTGATCTAGGATCAGTTTTGCCCATCTTTTCGATCATATGGGACAGGGAGGACCTGATCAGCACTCCTACTCTGGGACACTTTATGAATACAGGCCCTGTTCCCTGCCATGACCACAGGGCCCCTCATTTGGAGTTGACATCAACTCCCTGACCACGTGTGTGAAAACGGCGACCGTCTGCGACGACCACTGACCCCTTCATCACACCCCTCTGAGCCAAACTTAGGCGCTCAGGGAACACCCACAGCGCAAGGGCGACACTTGTGATTAACCAAAGAAAAGAGAAATGGGAATAAGTTCTTCCAGTTTTTTTCAGGAATCAAGTAAAGGCAGTTAGTTAAGTAGTGCCCCGTCAGTTGTTATTCAATTTCTTCCACCGTATTGAAAACAAGGTATTAGAGGCAGCTATTCAGAAAAACATGGAGCGGAAAGAGTCACTTTGGAATATGACCACCATGCCTTAGACTCACCCTACTGAAACTAAGTCACCATGATGGCTTTGCCAAAATGTCCATCAGTCTAGGTATATCTAGGTGCACCCCGTGTATCAGTTAGGGTGGCCCCACCCTCAGCAGGTTCGGCATCAACCAGATGCATCCGGTTTTCGGGGGAAATGGAAAGAGAGCCTGTGACACAAATTCCACTTTTGGATGTTAACAAGGTGACACGCCATCTTAACTCCTCCTCCACATTTACTGGATTGGTTGAACAGTGCAGAAGAGAACCTCCACCGACAGGGCCAGAAAGAGGGAAACACTTTGCTATGTCAGGTTAGGGTGGATCTGATACTAACAGAGATTGTTTGGCAAGGACTGACAACTAAGGATACGCTTACACAGGCAGCCCAATTCTGATGAATTGCCCGATTATTGGCAAAGATCTGATCTGATTGGTCAAAAGACCAATTAGTGGCAAAAAATATCAGAATTGGGATGACTGTGTAAACACAGCCAGAGGCTGTTTGCAAAAACATCAGAGTGGTGATGTAATCACTTTGGAACGAGCTTTTGTCTGTGATTGGAGCAAGTTCTGTTCCCGAAGTTCTGTCTGTGATTATTGAAAGTTCTGTTCCCCAACCTAGCAGTATGGGAATCCATAACTTAGACACCATAACATAGGGGAACAGGTTATCCATAGTATGTTTTCTGAAATACAAACCTCATTTGACAATGTAACCTCAATGTGATGAAGTCCATGATAAAGTCTCCCATTGTAAGGTCATCTAATCAAAGTCTGAGAGTTACTTTCAGGCCAAGAGAAATCCCTTGATCAGCTTGTCAGCTAGTTGAACGCTCTGTCACAACAGCCAGAGCTTATGGCTTGATCTGAAGCAGAGAGACATCTACAAAAGAAGATAGCTCAATAGCAAGCAAGCTCAGTGTGCTCAGGCAGTATGCTGAACAGTGTCTAAAAGGTTCTAACGAGACTCAAAGAGAAGCCTCAGGGTGCTTCCTGGGGTCTCTGCAGGCTATTGTGTTTTTCATTCATTCAACTGTCTCGAACAGCCACACACACTCATTCATACACACTCACACACCTGCCACCGGTGACCCTTGGATACCGGAAAGCAGCCAGGAATTCCTTTATTGCGCGTGCATGTGTGTGCCCAACCCTGAATCCGGGAAAGGGACTGGCAAACACATGACTCCCCCCAAAACTCAGAGTAGGGTTGCCATGGCAGCCCTAAAATTTATGCAGGGGGCTTAGGGAGGGCCAGCGCTCTCCCCTGACCTGCTCCTCCAACTCTCCTGTCAGTGAGGGATGCTGGGATAGGGTGTTAGCAGTGATGGGGTAAGAAAGATGGCGGGTAATGGGGTAAAGCCAAGCTGTTTAACCTCACTCTCCCCTCACCTCACGCTGTGGCCCACTCATGGAGGAACACTTTGCTGGCTCGCCAGAAGGCAGGTTGTCACATCTCATTTCAGTTTTAAAGGTGCATGTAGCTTGCTGTGTGTTTGTAGGAACTCAGAGGATTACAGTGGGGCTTCTGGCGGGTTTTAGCTGCATGGCAAATCCCTTTAGAGAGCAGGCGGAGTATAAAAACTTGTAGACTTAGTCCGTAGTCTCCCGTTGAGGTGAAAAGTAGCATGGTAAAGAAAAAAAACGTCCCGAAGTTGGACTTCGTTGCACAGAAAAGATCACATCTCTCTATGCCCATGAGAAGGAATTTAGGTCATTTGTTTTTTATTTCAGAAGTTTGGAACCAAAACAATTAAGATTCTGTAGTACACAATTAAGACATTTTTCATGCATTATGCTCAAAGCACTAATTGCGATAATGATGATAGTCACACTGACTGGGTAATTACAGCTGTATAATGGAGGATTGTGATAAGATTGAACACTGTTCTCTTCGGGACCTGGGAGAGCCACACCGTGTGTTCTGTTTCCTCCCAGCCCAGTGCTATAACACCTGGTTCATAATGATCAGTTCAGCTCTCCAGAACCGGGAAGGAAGACCCTGAGATTGATGATGAATGTTACCCTGGGCATCCATGCCCCATGCACCTTTTCCTCAAATGCACATGATATTAACATCTTACATCTCATGTACCTGTTATTTAATGTTAAATCTTATCTCGAACAATAAGAATATGGCCCTCTACATGGGTAGGAACATGTAATTTGTTTAGAGTATGCTCTGTGAATCAGTATCAATATTGTACGTAATGTAATATTGTCAGCCCCTCAATTTAGCCTGGAGTGAACCAGAAATGGACTTAGCCTCCCAGTGAGCAGTGAAGCTGTACCGGACATAAAATAAATGACTGAAATGTGGAAATAAATTATCCAGAAGTGAGAACGGGCTGAGTAGACAACCCTGACATACACCCTTTTTAAAATGTTACCCTTTTTTCCACTCCACCCTCTTCAACTCTCCTTAGAGGCGGGTCAGATAGCCTTTCTGACCTTGAGAGCGTTTCTCTGGTCTTAATCTCTCCCGACTGATTTCGGCCAATCCCCTTGCTCCTCTAAGCTCCTGATAGCAGGATACCTGAGCAGATTACCACTGAGAGGCTCTCTGCATGTTCTCACTTTTCACTTCTCACTTCACACATGTTCTACATACACATTATATAACAATGCCCGCATATACCCACACATGTACACAGGTATATACTGTATGTATACTCACAACTTCAAGTACTATGCATGTACACAGGTTACGTATTCTCACAACATTAAGTACTAAATATGTACACAGGTATATACGTATTCTCAAAACTTCAGGTACTGTGCATGCACACAGGTATATACTTATTCTCAGAAATTCAAATACTATGCATGTACGCAGGTATAAACTTGTACTCACAACTTCAAGTACTATGCATGTACACACACTCTACCTCTACGTAAGCATGTAGACAAATAAATATCCTCAAAACGCACACGCTCATACACCAGTTATACTTGCACTGTATGCACACATAAACACACATACAGTATTTGAGCCAGGTAGACAGACACAAAAGTATACTAAAGTGTTGACGGTGATTTGAGCCCCGGACTTTGACTTTTCACCGAACTTACCAAAATAGAATTCACTGGTCCATGACGGCAAACAAAGGAAGTAATCCACAGATTCAAATAGAAACAGGCATGAAAGGCACAATCTGTAGTTTCATTTCTGGTTAAAATTTGTAGCATGTGTTTGGCTTAAATATACTTAATTAAATGTTTGTGTGTGTCTGTGTTCTTGTACTGACTCAATATAGATGACTGGTCCTGACTCACTATAGATGACTGGTCCTGACTCACTATTTTTATTTGACCTTTATTTAACTAGGCAAGTCAGTTAAGAACAAATTCTTATTTTCAATGACAGTCTAGGAACATTGGGTTAACTTCCTTGTTCAGGTGCAGAACAACAGATTTTTACTTTGTCAGCTCGGGGATTCGATCTTGCAACCTTTCGGTTACTAGTCCAATGCTCTAACCACTAGGCTACCTGCCACCCCAACTATAGATGACTGGTTCTGACTCACTATAGATGACTGGCCCTGACTCACTATAGACGACTGGTCCTAACTCACTATAGACGACTGGTCCTGACTCACTATAGACTACTGGTTCTGACTCATTATAGACCACTGGTTCTGACTCACTATAGATCAGGGCTGCCCAAACCTCTTCCTGGAGATCTACTGTCCTGTAGGTTTTCAGTCCAACCCTAATTTAGCATATCTGATTCAGTTAGTTAAGGTCTTGTTGAGCAGCTAATTAGTAGAATCAGGTGTGTTAAATTAGGGTTGGACTGAAAACCCACAGGACAGTAGATCTCCAGGAAGAGGGTTGGGCAGCCCTGCTTTAGATGACTGGCTGGTCCTGACTCACTATAGATGAACTGGTCCTGACTCACTATAGATGACTTGTCCTGACTCACTATAGATGACTGGTCCTGACTCACTATAGATGACTGGTCCTGACTTACTATAGATGACTGGTCCTGACTCACTATAGATGACTGGTCCTGACTCTATAAATGACTGGTCCTGACTCACTATAAATGACTGGTCCTGACTCACTATAGATGACTGGTCCTGACTCACTATAGATGACTGGTCCTGACTCACTATAGATGGCTGGTACTGACTCACTATAGATGACTGATACTGACTTACTATAGATGGCTGGTACTGACTCACTATAGATGACTGGTCCTGACTTACTATAGATGGCTGGTCCTGACTCACTATAGATGACTGGTCTTGACTCATTATAGATGACTGGTACTGACTCACTATAGATGGCTGGTACTGACTCACTATAGATGACTGGTACTGACTTACTATAGATGGCTGGTACTGACTCACTATAAATGACTGGTCCTGACTCACTATAGATGGCTGGTACTGACTCACTATAGATGACTGGTCCTGACTTACTATAGATGGCTGGTCCTGACTCACTATAGATGACTGGTCCTGACTCACTATAGATGACTGGTCCTGACTCTATAAATGACTGGTCCTGACTCACTATAGATGACTGGTCTCGACTCATTATAGATGACTGGCCCTGACTTACTATAGATGACTGGTACTGACTCACTATAGATGACTGGTCCTGACTCTATAAATGACTGGTCCTGACTCACTATAGATGACTGGTCTTGACTCTATAAATGACTGGTCCTGACTCACTATACATGACTGGTCCTGACTCATTATAGATGACTGGTACTGACTCACTATAGATGGCTGGTACTGACTCACTATAGATGACTGGTACTGACTTACTATAGATGGCTGGTACTGACTCACTATAAATGACTGGTCCTGACTCACTATAGATGGCTGGTCCTGACTTACTATAGATGACTGGTCCTGACTCACTATAGATGACTGGTCCTGACTCTATAAATGACTGGTCCTGACTCACTATAGATGACTGGTCTTGACTCATTATAGATGACTGGTCCTGACTCACTATAGATGACAGGTCCTGACTCACTATAGATAACTGGTCCTGACTCTATAAATGACTGGTCCTGACTCACTATAGATGACTGGTCCTGACTCACTATAGATGACTGGTCCTAACTCTATAAATGACTGGTCCTGACTCACTATAGATGACTGGTCCTGACTCATTATAGATGACTGGCCCTGACTCATTATAGATGACTGGTCCTGACTCACTATAGACGACTGGTTCTGACTCATTATAGACGACTGGTACTGACTCACTATAGATGACTGGCCCTGACTCACTATAGATGACTGGCCCTGACTCACTATAGATGACTGGGCCTGACTCACTATAGACGACTGGTCCTAACTCACTATAGACGACTGGTCCTGACTCACTATAGACGACTGGTTCTGACTCATTATAGACGACTGGTTCTGACTCACTATAGATCAGGGCTGCCCAACCCTCTTCCTGGAGATCTACTGTTCTGTAGGTTTTCAGTCCAACCCTAATTTAGCATATCTGATTCAGTTAGTTAAGGTCTTGTTGAGCAGCTAATTAGTAGAATCAGGTGTGTTAAATTAGGGTTGGACTGAAAACCCACAGGACCGTCAATCTCCAGGAAGAGGGTTGGGCAGCCCTGCTTTAGATGACTGGTACAGACTCAGTATAGATGACTGGTCCTGACTCTATAAATGACTGGTCCTGACTCACTATAGACGATTGGTACTGACTCACTATAGATGACTGGTCCTGACTCTATAAATGACTGGTCCTGACTCACTATAGACGATTGGTACTGACTCACTGTAGATGACTGGTCCTGACTTACTATAGATGACTGGTCCTGACTCACATTCTGACTCACTATAGATGACTGGTACTGACTCACTATAGATGACTGGTACTGACTCACTATAGATGACTGGTTCTGCCGCACTATAGATGACTGGTTCTGACTCATTGTATATGACTGGTCCTGACTCACTATAGATGACTGGTTCTGACTCACTGTATATGACTGGTACAGACTCACTATAAATGACTGGTCCTGACTCACTATAGATGACTGGTTCTGCCTCACTATAGATGACTGGTCCTGACTCACTATAGATGACTGGTCCTGACTCACTATAGATGACTTGTTTTGGCTCACTATAGATGACTGGGCCTGACTCACTCTAGATTACTGGTACAGACTCATGTTTACCTGCACCTGATACTGCACACACACACTCAAAGGGAGGCTCCTCTGGGGGCGGCCAGACTTGACAGCCGTCTCCCACACCTGTCTCCACTCTCTACTCAGCAGCTCTGATGGACTGCAGGGTCCTAACCTCTCTGCTCAACACCACCCTCCATCTCCCTCTCACACACACACACACATTTCTCCCACCCCATTCCAGCTTTTTTGCCCAAAACCCCCTACCGCATGCATACACACACACACACACACACACACACACACACACACACACACACACACACACACACACACACACACACACACACACACACACACACACACACACACACACAGCACCTCGTCATTCAAATCCCCTTACCAAACACACACTCGATATCCCACACAGCCCCTTCTCTCCCATTCCAACCTCTAAAAGAGGGCAAGTCATAGCTAAGACAGTCCACTCTTGTGATGTCACCACCTTCCCTCTTCTCTGGTGCCTATCTAACGTAGCTATGCCTTTTATGTCTGTGGAACCTGGCCATGGGCATGGGGTGCTAGTCACTCTGGACTTGGGGACAGGACTTGGGGGTCAGCAGAGTGTGTGGTGATGATCCAGGCTCAGCTGTCAGTCAAGGCCGACCAGACAGTCCAGACCAGGGTTGTGTTCATTTGGCAGAAAACAGAAGAAAATAACTGAAACAGTGAGGCACTATTTGGACCCTTCCATGTAGAAATAAGATATTTTGTTTTCAATTGCAAAATGTTTTGAAACGTTTTCTATTATATGCTCTAATGAATAAAACCCAGAGTTAGTTGCTTAGTCTGAGAAATGTGCTGTTTAATTTGCCACAATCCTTACTCTCTCCTCTTCCCTCCTCTACTCTCTCCTCTTCCCTCTCATCTACTCTCTCCTCTTCCCTCTCATCTACTCTCTCCTCTTCCCTCTCATCTACTCTCTCCTCTTCCCTCCTCTACTCTCTCCTCTTCTCTCCTCTACTCTCTCCTCTTCTCTCCTCTACTCTCTCCTCTTCCCTCTCCTCTACTCTCTCCTCTTCCCTCTCCTCTACTCTCTCCTCTACTCTCTCCTCTTCTCTCCTCTACTCTCTCCTCTTCCCTCTCCTCTACTCTCTCCCCTACTCTCTCCTCTTCTCTCCTCTACTCTCTCCTCTTCCCTCTCCTCTTTACTCTCTTCTCTTCCCTCTCCTCTTTACTCTCTCCTCTTCTCTCTCCTCTCTCCTCTTCCCTCCTCTACTCTCTCCTCTTCCCTCTCCTCTACTCTCTCCTCTTCCCTCTCCTCTCTCATCTTCTCTCCTCTACTCTCTCCTCTTCCCTCCTCTACTCTCTCCTCTTCCCTCCTCTACTCTCTCCTCTTCTCTCCTCTACTCTCTCCTCTTCTCTCCCCTTTACTCTCTTCTCTCCCCTTTACTCTCTCCTCTTCCCTCCTCTACTCTCTCCTCTTCCCTCCTCTTTACTCTCTCCTCTTCCCTCCTCTACTCTCTCCTCTTCCCTCTCCTCTACTCTCTCCTCTTCCCTCCTCTACTCTCTCCTCTTCTCTACTCTCTTCTCTACTCTCTCCTCTTCTCTCCTCTTCTCTCCTCTTCCCTCCTCTACTCTCTCCTCTTCCCTCCTCTACTCTCTCCTCTTCCCTCCTCCACTCTCTCCTCTCTCCTCTTCTCTCCTCTACTCTCTACTCTTCCCTCCTCTACTCTCTCCTCTTCCCTCTTCTACTCTCTCCTCTTCCCTCTCCTCTACTCTCTCCTCTTCTCTCCTCTACTCTCTCCTCTTCTCTCCTCTACTCTCTCCTCTTCCCTCTCCTCTTTACTCTCTCCTCTTCCCTCCTCTACTCTCCTCTTCCCTCTCATCTACTCTCTCCTCTTCTCTCCTCTACTCTCTCCTCTTCCCTCTCCTCTACTCTCTCCTCTTCCCTCTCATCTACTCTCTCCTCTTCCCTCCTCTACTCTCTCCTCTTCCCTCCTCTACTCTCTCCTCTTCCCTCTCCTCTACTCTCTCCTCTTCCCCCTCCTCTACTCTCCTCTTCTCTCCTCTACTCTCTCCTCTTCTCTCCTCTACTCTCTCCTCTTCCCTCTCCTCTACTCTCTCCCCTACTCTATCCTTTTCTCTCCTCTACTCTCTCCTCTTCTCTCCTCTACTCTCTCCTCTTCTCTCCTCTACTCTCTCCTCTTTACTCTCTCCTCTTCCCTCTACTCTCTCCTCTTCCCTCTCCTCTACTCTCTCCTCTTCCCTCTCCTCTACTCTCTCCTCTTCCCTCTCCTCTCTCCACTTCTCTCCTCTACTCTCTCCTCTTCCCTCCTCTACTCTCTCCTCTACTCTCTCCTCTTCCCTCTCCTCTACTCTCTCCTCTTCCCTCTCCTCTACTCTCTCCTCTTCCCTCCTCTACTCTCTCCTCTTCCCTCCTCTACTTTCTCCTCTTCCCTCTCCTCTACTCTCTCCTCTTCTCTCCTCTACTCTCTCCTCTTCTCTCCTCTACTCTCTCCTCTTCTCTCCTCTTCTCTCCTCTACTCTCTCCTCTTCTCTCCTCTACTCTCTCCTCTTCTCTCCTCTACTCTCTCCTCTTCTCTCCTCTACTCTCTTCTCTTCTCTCCTCTACTCTCTCCTCTTCTCTCCTCTACTCTCTCCTCTTCCCTCTCCTCTTTACTCTCTCCTCTTCCCTCCTCTACTCTCTCCTCTACTCTCCTCTTCCCTCTCCTCTACTCTCTCCTCTTCCCTCCTCTACTCTCCTCTTCCCTCTCATCTACTCTCTCCTCTTCTCTCCTCTACTCTCTCCTCTTCCCTCTCCTCTACTCTCTCCTCTTCCCTCCTCTACTCTCTCATCTTCCCTCCTCTACTCTCTCCTCTTCTCTCCTCTACTCTCTCCTCTTCTCTCCTCTACTCTCTCCTCTTCCCTCCTCTACTCTCTCCTCTTCTCTCATCTACTCTCTCCTCTACTCTCTCCTCTTCTCTCCTCTACTCTCTCCTCTTCTCTGCTCTACTCTCTCCTCTTCTCTGCTCTACTCTCTCCTCTTCCCTCCTCTTCTCTCCTCTACTCTCTCCTCTTCCCTCCTCTACTCTCTCCTCTTCCCTCCTCTACTCTCTCCTCTTCCCTCTCCTCTACTCTCTCCTCTTCTCTCCTCTACTCTCTCCTCTTCTCTCCTCTACTCTCTCCTCTTCTCTCCTCTACTCTCTCCTCTTCCCTCTCCTCTGTACTCTCTCCTCTTCCCTCCTCTACTCTCTCCTCTACTCTCCTCTTCCCTCTCATCTACTCTCTCCTCTTCCCTCCTCTACTCTCCTCTTCCCTCTCATCTACTCTCTCCTCTTCTCTCCTCTACTCTCTCCTCTTCCCTCTCCTCTACTCTCTCCTCTTCCCTCCTCTACTCTCTCCTCTTCCCTCCTCTACTCTCTCCTCTTCCCTCCTCTACTCTCTCCTCTTCCCTCATCTACTCTCTACTCTCCTCTTCCCTCTCCTCTTCCCTCTCATCTACTCTCTCCTCTTCTCTCCTCTACTCTCTCCTCTTCCCTCTCCTCTACTCTCTCCTCTTCCCTCCTCTACTCTCTCCTCTTCCCTACTCTACTCTCTCCTCTTCCCTCTCCTCTACTCTCTCCTCTTCTCTCATCTACTCTCTCCTCTTCCCTCCTCTTCCCTCCTCTACTCTCTCCTCTTCTCTCCTCTATTCTCTCCTCTTCTCTACTCTCTCCTCTTCTCTGCTCTACTCTCTCCTCTTCTCTGCTCTACTCTCTCCTCTTCCCTCCTCTACTCTCTCCTCTTCTCTCCTCTCTCCTCTTCTCTCCTCTCTCCTCTTCTCTCCTCTACTCTCTCCTCTTCCCTCCTCTACTCTCTCCTCTTCCCTCTCCTCTACTCTCTCCTCTTCTCTCCTCTTCTCTCCTCTACTCTCTCATCTTCCCTCTCCTCTTTACTCTCTCCTCTTCCCTCCTCTACTCTCTCCTCTACTCTCCTCTTCCCTCTCATCTACTCTCTCCTCTTCCCTACTCTACTCTCTCCTCTTCCCTCTCCTCTACTCTCTCCTCTTCTCTCATCTACTCTCTCCTCTTCCCTCCTCTTCCCTCCTCTACTCTCTCCTCTTCTCTCCTCTATTCTCTCCTCTTCTCTGCTCTACTCTCTCCTCTTCTCTGCTCTACTCTCTCCTCTTCTCTGCTCTACTCTCTCCTCTTCCCTCCTCTACTCTCTCCTCTTCTCTCCTCTCTCCTCTTCTCTCCTCTACTCTCTCCTCTTCCCTCCTCTACTCTCTCCTCTTCCCTCCTCTACTCTCTCCTCTTCCCTCCCCTCTACTCTCTCCTCTTCTCTCCTCTTCTCTCCTCTACTCTCTCATCTTCCCTCTCCTCTTTACTCTCTCCTCTTCCCTCCTCTACTCTCTCCTCTACTCTCTCATTTTCCCTCTCCTCTTTACTCTCTCCTCTTCTCTCCTCTACTCTCTCCTCTTCCCTCTCCTCTACTCTCTCCTCTTCCCTCTCCTCTACTCTCTCCTCTTCTCTCCTCTTCTCTCCTCTACTCTCTCATCTTCCCTCTCCTCTTTACTCTCTCCTCTTCCCTCCTCTACTCTCTCCTCTACTCTCCTCTTCCCTCTCATCTACTCTCTCCTCTTCTCTCCTCTACTCTCTCCTCTTCCCTCTCCTCTACTCTCTCCTCTTCCCTCCTCTACTCTCTCCTCTTCCCTCATCTACTCTCTACTCTCCTCTTCCCTCTCATCTACTCTCTCCTCTTCTCTCCTCTTCTCTCCTCTACTCTCTCCTCTTCCCTCTCCTCTACTCTCTCCTCTTCCCTCCTCTACTCTCTCCTCTTCCCTCTACTCTACTCTCTCCTCTTCCCTCTCCTCTACTCTCTCCTCTACTCTCTCCTCTTCCCTCTCCTCTACTCTCTCCTCTTCTCTCATCTACTCTCTCCTCTTCCCTCCTCTTCCCTCCTCTACTCTCTCCTCTTCTCTCCTCCACTCTCTCCTCTTCTCTGCTCTACTCTCTCCTCTTCTCTGCTCTACTCTCTCCTCTTCTCTGCTCTACTCTCTCCTCTTCCCTGCTCTACTCTCTTCTCCTGTCCATTTCTCCCAACTCTCTACCCACTGGGCACAGATGTCAGTTCAACGTCTATTTTTTTATTTTCATTTGGTTGTGTTGTCAACTAGCGTGAATTCAATGTGAAATCAACAATTTCACCATTACAATGAATTTAGTTTACAAGTTCTGTGAATGAAATGATATTCCCTTAAGTTGGGGAATCCAATCAGTTTTCCACGTTGATTCAATGGCATGACATATAATTATTTTGTTTAAATGACGTAGAAACCACATTGATTCAACCATCTTTTGTCCAGTGGGTCTCCTCACTTCAAACAGTTCAAACAGACAGTGGAGAAAGTCAACAGTGTCCAGAACAGCAGCCAGCTCTACCATGGATCTGAACCTGGCCCAGGGAGGTTGAGAGGGGGAAAGAAAGACAGGCTGTCACTGACATCTGACAGAACCCTTCCCCCTCTCTCTCCCTCTCCCCCTCTCTCTCTCCCTATCTCTCCCCCTCTCTCTCTCTCCCTACACCCTTTGCGTGATGTATTGTTGTCTCTACCTTCTTGCCCTTTGTGCTGTTGTCTATGCCCAATAATGTTTGTACCATGTTTTGTGCTGCTACCATGTTGTCATGTGTTGCTGACTTGCTATGTTGTGTCTTAGGTCTCTCTTTATGTAGTGTTGTCTCTCTTGTCATGATGTGTGTTTTGTCCTATATTTATATGTTTTTTTTTATTTTTTTATTCCAGCCCCGGTCCCCGCAGGAGGTTTTTTGCCTTTTGGTAGGCAGTCATTGTAAAGAAGAATTTGTTCTTAACTGACTTGCCTAGTTAAATAAAAAAAATCATAATAAATAACAATCGCTCTTTCTCTCTCTCCCCCTCTCTCTCTCTCCCCCTCTCTCTCTCCCTCTCCCTCTCTCGCTCCCTCTCTCCCCCTCTCTCTCTCCCCCTCTCTCTCTCCCCCTCTCTCTCTCCCTCTCCCTCTCTCGCTCCCTCTCTCTCCCTATCTCTCTCTCCCTCTCCCTCTCTCGCTCCCTCTCTCGCTCTCTCTCTCTCCCTCTCCCTCTCTCGCTCCCTCTCTCCCCCTCTCTCTCTCTCTCTCTCTCTCTCTCTCCCTCTCCCTTTCTCTCCCTCCCTCCGCCTCCCCCTGCTTATGTCTCTCTCCCTCTCGCTCTCTCTCTCTCCCCCTCCCTATCTCTATCTCCCTCTCTCTCCCTCCCTCCCTCCCTCCGTCTCCCCTCCCTATCTCTATCTCCCTCTCCCTCCCTCTCCCTCCCTCCCTCTCTCTCCCTCTCCCTCTCCCTCCCTCCGTCTCCCCCTCCCTATCTCTCTCTCCCTCTCGCTCTCTCTCTTTGCGCTGGATTCAATCCGTATCGCGGAAGTACCACAGAAGATCTGTGTCAAAATGTAAAGATAATTTCCGATTGAGCCGACATATGCAGCGTTTACTGTGAATGTGGTCTCTGCAAATGCCAGAACATTTCAATTTGCCTTTAAATTTCAAACGAGCTATAACATGGATCTTCCGCAATACTTCTGCGATACGGATTGAATTCAGCCCATTCTCTCTCTCGCTGACTCTGTCTATGTTGTCACGAGCTAGGGGTCTGTGTGGGGGAGGAGCTAGGGGTCCATTTGGGGGAGGAGCTAGGGATCAGCATGGTTGAATGATTTTAAAGGGCCTGTAAGGTGATTTCTGACCACTGCCCTCTTTGTCTGGAACTGGGAATTAGAAATATCTCCTTCCACCCTCCAAAAAAAACAACCCCCCTTGATACTGTTTACGTGAAGACGGATTTTGAGATGTGAGGTTGTTTGTTTTGTTACACCTTGACCCCTTTACCTGGTTCCCTGTTCCCCATGAAACAAACCTATCTGAGGAGGAACCTCTGGGGCACGGAGAGATAGTAATCAGCCTGTGGACACGTGGCCTTGGCTAATTCGCAAGCGAAACACAAGGGGGTCCCACACTCTGGGTGAGTGGAACCGAGCTACAAGAGTTAGCACACTATGTAGCAACACGTTAAGCACTAACTACAATACTTTGGCAATTAATTCAGAGATTCATTCAAACACATGATTTTGGGCTTTTCTTGAGATTGTTTGCGACCTCATATTGTGGCCATTAATTTGCTCGCCTCTCAATGGAATTTTTCATCAGTGAGCTCACTCTTGGTTAGCCTATCTCTGCATGCATGATTTGACATTGACCCTGCCTTCGTTTCTGAATTATAAACTGGTGAACTGTGAAACAGTGGACTAAACTCCCGTGCAGGTTTCAGTTTTCCTGAATTAAACTTATTTTCCTCAATGAACCTTGCGGTGCATTTCAGCATTTGTTTCAATGATACACCTTGATTTCATGGAAAGTCTTCACTCTAATTACTAATATCTTGAGCTTTGTGTCAATAATATAACGTTTTCATCAAGTGCCTGATTTTAATGAGCCCCAGATAAGATATTCATTCAACTGGGTCCCATATCATCAAAGCAAACAATGTTGCTCAAAGTGATTATCCTCAAATTCTAATATTTTTTTGAGGCCCTCCGACAATACCCTGGAAATTAGTCTGAGGGCCCGTTGTCATGGTTATGAGCAACAATGAACGCGTAGTCGCCTACCCACCCCCGCTCTTTCTGTTTCAGATTCCCTTTTCAGTTGGGGGTGTGTGGGGCAAAATTAGCATAAAGCAGCCAAGCCCCACCCTGAGAACCACTCATGGGGGGAAATCATAAGTCTAAGCAGTTGCAAAATCAAACGTTTTGCAACTAAAATTAGAGTGTCTATTGGACAAATGCAGGTAGATCCCTCCCCGTTTCATTCCGTTTAAGAAACATTTTGGAACAGAATCGTCGTAATGAATAGACCCTGCCCCTGTACCATCGAGCAGCGTCTCTCAAAACAGGGAGACGAGGGGGAATTCTTCAGGCCACTTGTTGTAAAGAGTTGGAGGTACTAGCGTCAGTTGAAACCAAGGGAAAAAAGGGGAATTCTTTAGAACAATTATTTTGAAGAGTTAGCACTAGGGTTCCATGCAAACCAATGCCAAAGAGAGTCAAAAACCAAAGGCACGGTGGATTTGCGACAACAGGGGGACACAAAACTCAAGCGACAAGTTTAAAGACAAATCACTTTGCATCCTAAATAACTACTCAGCCACAATTTTGTTTTGATGCTCTCAAACACGGACAATGTTTGGAAACTGTAGGAAATATAATTTTGTGTTTCTTGTGATGTAGAATATCATTCATATTCGGGAAGAAATTAATTTAAAGTAGAATAGTAAAGCAACTGCATATGTCAAAACATATGAGAAAAATATATTTAATTACTTTGCCATTTAGAAAATAATTAGTTAACTTTTTCTGTTGGTGCTTCTGTTTGAAATAACTTCAGAAATGTATTGTGGGGCATTAAGATATTTACTCGCTTCCTTCAATAATCTTTCCACACAACCTGTTGCTTTCAGGAAAGGAGATTACAAGCCGCCCACAACAACTGGCAAGTGGCGCACTTGTTCCTCTAAGGGCTTACACCCCTGCCATACCTTCCCTTCACATTCAACATCTTACACCCCTGCCATACCTTCCCTTCACATTCAACATCTTCTCCAACTTAGAGGCAATCTGGGATTGCTACCTCCATTTAAGTACTTTTAAATGAATAATATAGAACCATTGATTCTTAAAGAATAGAACTTATAAATGCTTCATGAGCTTAGTTCAACGGTGGTACCCCTTTAGAACCCAAAATATCAGCTTGTTTTACTCCAATGCTTGTAAACAATGTAAATGTAAACAAACACTGTATAGCCTCAAAACATGGTTGAGACTATCATTTTTACATCATGGATGTTCAGTCCCTGAATCCAGTTTAGTCTAGGAATTTGTGAGTGGTTACATTTCTTCAGTCTCATTCCTCAGACTTCTTTGTCATTGTTTGAACTGCATATTGCCACTTTAAAGAAAGCGCTACAGGATGTCATTTTTGCACTATGATACATTTACACCCCGTCCCGTAGCGTCATGTCGATCACTTGCAATGAGAGACTTACCCCATTTGAACATCATCATGGTCAGCAGCACTGTTTTCAGATTCAAACTAATTTCCCCAAATTCCATGGTGAAACAAATGACCTGGGAGTTAAAGAAGCAAAAAAATTATAAAATGTTTTCACTTTAATAGCACCCGTCTAGGTATTCTGGAGTTAGAAGAGTTAGTGAGTCTCTTGGTGTTGCCCTGCTCTGCTGTTGGCATGCTACTGACTACCCATGCTTTGTTGGTAATGAGAGCAACATTAGCCTGAAGAGACAGCCTGGTCAGAGTGAGAGAGTGTATTCAACCGGCAGGAGAGGGAGGGGGCAGGAAAACAAGGCACGGATCAGTAAACTTGGGGTGGATTCTTCTCGCACACCCCTCTTACCTCACCTTACCCCATCCCTCCTCATTATGAATAGCTACTGCGATTAACCCTATTCTTGGAAGGAGATATCAATTGCAACTGGTCATGATAACCAGTGTTAAAGTTTATTCTTTAATGTGTAACGTGATGGCACAGTTAATGCAATTTCAGTCCCTGACAGTTTTCAGTCAGTGGGCATTACATTTGGAATAAAAAAAATACCTAACATCCCTTTCATTCAATCAATTCAAATTCCTAATTAACTGGAGAAAAAAAATACCACATACCAAATCGTTTAACTCCAACCTAGTCCTCGTCAGTGGTCACTCCAAATATATGAGTCTGCATGGCTAATACCATGTCATATTTCTTAATGGCCGCGTACAATGGTACATCCAATCCAGGGGGATACATTTAGCATTTTTAGCCTGACTTGACCCTCTGGAGTTGTATTAGTAGGAGTGAATCCGGTCCAGGTTTTAGCCACTAGGTCATTCGCGGCCTCAGCAGCTTGATGGCTCCTTTGTGAACATTGGGCTTATCGCTCAGCCGTACAACACCTAGCGGGGACTACAGAGAGGAATGTTATGTGTGTAAGATTGTGACTAAATGTGTAAATGTACATTAATATAGGTGCAATATGCAGAAATCGCAGATCCTGGTTGTTAAAATTCTAATAGTTTGCCTAATTTCAGTTTATGATGGTACAACGTAGAGAGTCATTGTACCGTCTGTGACATATCCTTTCAGTAACCAAAAATATGTTTTTTTTCAGCTGTTTAAATCTGGTGTAAAAAACCCAAATCTTTTTGTACAGCATCTGTTTCTGTGTGGTACAGCAAACTGTTTCTGTGTGGTACAGCAAACTGTTTCTGTGTGGTACAGCAAACTGTTTCTGTGTGGTACAGCAAACTGTTTCTGTGTGGTCTAGCAATCTGTTTCTGTGTGGTACAGCAAACTGTTTCTGTGTGGTACAGCAAACTGTTTCTGTGTGGTCTAGCAATCTGTTTCTGTGTGGTACAGCAAACTGTTGCTGTGTGTAAGTGCAGGTACTGTGTGTGAGTGCAGGCACTGTGTGTGAGTGCAGGCACTGTGTGTGAGTGCAGGCACTGTGTGTGAGTGCAGGTACTGTGTGTGAGTGCAGGCACTGTGTGTGAGTGCAGGCACTGTGTGTGAGTGCAGGCACTGTGTGTGAGTGCAGGTACTGTGTGTGAGTGCAGGCACTGTGTGTGAGTGCAGGCACTGTGTGTGAGTGCAGGTACTGTGTGTGAGTGCAGGTACTGTGTGTGAGTGCAGGCACTGTGTGTGAGTGCAGGCACTGTGTGTGAGTGCAGGTACTGTGTGTGAGTGCAGGTACTGTGTGTGAGTGCAGGCACTGTGTGTGAGTGCAGGTACTGTGTGTGAGTGCAGGTACTGTGTGTGAGTGCAGGCACTGTGTGTGAGTGCAGGCACTGTGTGTGAGTGCAGGCACTGTGTGTGAGTGCAGGTACTGTGTGTGAGTGCAGGTACTGTGTGTGAGTGCAGGCACTGTGTGTGAGTGCAGGCACTGTGTGTGAGTGCAGGCACTGTGTGTGAGTGCAGGTACTGTGTGTGAGTGCAGGTACTGTGTGTGAGTGCAGGCACTGTGTGTGAGTGCAGGTACTCTGTGTGAGTGCAGGTACTGTGTGTGAGTGCAGGTACTGTTTGTGAGTGTTTCTGTATATACTGTATGTACAGTACGCATGCGTACATGTTTGTGTGTTTGTGTTTGCATGTCATAGCAGAGGGCACAAGACAGACGGCAGCCAATCTTATCCAGAAAGCCTAAAGACACGGAAAAGGTCAGACTGCCCCCCTTCCTGACAGACAGACAGCCTCACATCCCTACTGTAGGCTATTTAAGGTGCTCCTCGATTTTTTAAAATTTTATTTGTACTTTTTTTTTTTCACCTTTATTTAACCAGGTAGGCCAGTTGAGAACAAATTCTCATTTACTGTGACTGTGACCTGACCAAGATAAAGCAAAGCAGTGCGACACAAACAACAACACAGAGTTACACATGGAATAAACGTACAGTCAATAACATAACAGGAAAATAAATCTATATACAGTGTGTTCAAATGAGGTAAGATTAGGGAGGTAAAGCAATAAATAGGCCGTAGTGGCAAAGTAATTACAATTTAGCAATTAAACACTGGAGTGATAGATGTGCAGAAGATGAATGTGCAAGTAGAGATACTCGGGTGGAAAGGAGCAAAAAATAAATAAATAAATAACAATATGGGGATCTGTGAGCTGCTCTGACAGCTGATGCTTAAAGTTAGTGAGGGAGATATGAGTCTCCAGCTTCAGTGATATTTGCAATTCGTTCTAGTCATTGGCAGCAGAGAACTGGAAGGAAAGGCGGCCAAAGGAGGAATAGGCTTTGGGGGTGATCAGTGAAATATACCTGCTGAAGCGCGTGCTACAGGTGGGTGCTGCTATGGTGACCAGCTGCTATGGTGACCGGAGTTATACCTAGCAAAGACTTATAGATGACCTGGAGCCAGTGGGTTTGGCGACGAATATGAAGCGAGGGCCAGCCAACAAGAGCATACAGGTCGCAGTGGTGGGTAGTATATGGGGCTTTGGTGAAATCACTTAACATATGCTGAGGAATAGGGGGTAAAGATATTGAGGAAGAGAGGGTATAGATATTGACTGAGCATACAACAGTGGTAACTTTGCTTTGTCTTGGACTTGTATCTTTTAAGGGTTTTGGGTCAATTCCATCTCAACTGAAATTAGGAATTGAAAATTAATGGGAAAATATCCTATTGTTGCAAGGGGGAGGCCTGACTGTCTATTGCTCATCTCTTCAATCACGTACTTTATGTTATTTGATTGTTTACAATGTAATCTTTTCAGGATCCCTTTTTCGGCAGATTTCACGGGACGTCCTGGTGTTTTTCTGGATCTTGGAATGCAGCGTGTGCCGAAACATGATATGACACATGCCTGCAGCTCATCAGGGAGGAGGTTGTTTTTGGTTGTTTTCTTGAGGCATCCTTGAGAAGACAGTCTTTTATCGCAAATGGATAGCCAGGATGAATGTCTGACGGCTAAATCACAGGACCTTCGGTTACTTACTCACTCCTCCTGACCGAGATTGAAACCAAAGTGTGGTATCACTGTCAATTTAGCAAACTTCACCAACAACACGTGTGGACACACGCGCACGCACAAACTGCGATACAAAATAAGTGTCACCCTTATCACAAGAGGAATTTCCTCTTGGTCTAATGGTCAAGACGTTGGTTTGTCCCGTAGGAGACCTGGGTTTAGATCACACCCATGACACACACAGGCCCACACGCAGGCCCACACGCAGGCCCACACACAGGCCCACACACAGGCCCACACACACTAGAGCTGAGCGATTACCTGAAATGTCTGTTATTTTTGGGGGGGTTTGTGAGCTCCATGGGTTTTCTGTGAGCTCAATGCACACATTGTGCAGTTTCTCTAGTGATAAATCAGATCAAGCCTGAACTGTGCGATGTAGTATTTTATTTTATTTAACCTTTATTTAACTAGGCAAGTCAGTTAAGAATAAAATCTTATTTACAATGACGGCTTACCAAATGGCAAAAGACCTCCTGCGGAGACTGGGGCTGGGATTTTTTTTTTTAAATAAAAAATAAATATAGGACAAAACACACACCAGGACAAGAGAGACAAGACAACACTACTTAAAGAGAGACCTAAGACAACAACATAGCAAGGCAGCAACACATGACAACACAGCATGGTAGCAACACAACATGGTAGCAGCACAAAACATGGTACAAACATTATTGAGCACAGACAACAGCACAAAGGGCAAGAAGGTAGAGACAACAATACATCACGTAAAGCAGCCACAACTGTCAGTAAGACGGTCCATGATTGAGTCGTAGGGAGTTGTAGTTTCCAACAGGCAAATATTCTACATAGTTAACCACCAAAAACTAGGTCATTAACTACAATGACCATAATCCATTGCATGCCTACTTGTCCAGTCTGTGTTTCTTTCACACCTGCTACATAAAAGAGACAGAAGAACACACAATTGAGAGAGATAGAGAGCAGTTGCTTTGTGAGGTACTGAAAATACATTATCTAAGTCAGGGTTTCCCGAACTCTGTCCTGCCCCCCTGTGTGTGTGTTTCATTTTTTCCCTAGTACTACACAGCTGATTCAAATGATCAACTCATCATCAAGCTTTGATTATTTGATTCAGCTGTGTAGCGTGAGAGCAAAAATTTTTACGTCACCCGGAGGGCAGGACAGAGTTTGGGAAACCCTGATCTAAGTGATAGTTAGTATTCAGAAGTCATAAAAGTATGCCTTATTTACTTTGAAGAACTACTAAAATAGTGATGTTGTCAGACAGCATAGGCAGCAGCTCTATAGAGAAGAGATGATGACTGAATGAAATAATAAAGTCATCAAATTAAACCAATGTAATAAACGCAACTGAAACATCCTATTAAAGTAATGTGAATAAATTATGGTTAATAAGTGATACGCAGTAATGGACAGTCACTACCGTCATTTTATTAATTGTTTTATTCTGTGTTGTTACAGCATTCAACCCACATAATACATAGTGCCTTTAATGTAATTTCTTTTAAATTGAAACCAAAATGTTGATAACTGATTCTTTTTTTCGAACCGACCTCAAAAAAGACAAATCGCTCACTTAGACACGCACACACTACATTCCTGTGTAGTTGAGCTGGGCGATTTTGACAAAAATTCCATATTGTGATGAATTGCCTGAATTGATGCGATAACGATAAATAGAACGATACGTTTATGACAATGTCAACCACAGTTATTTTTTATTACCATTTAAAGTACTACTACTAGTTTGATTGTTGTAGCCACCAGTTGTCGCTTTAACAATCACCTTTCACATTTCCCTAGATCATTTTCGGTTTTATCCCAGCTCTACTCTAGTATTTACACCACTACATTCATAGATAACACTCTAGGTTAAAACTGTTTATTCCATTTTTTATGAAACCTGAGAATATAAGAAGAAGATACCATGTGGCAATTTTAATCATACTGTCAAGCGCTCCCCTTTAAACTAATTTGTCCTCAGTACTTCATCAGATATGCCAAG
The DNA here is from genome assembly GCF_016432855.1 of Salvelinus namaycush. Classification (NCBI taxonomy): domain Eukaryota; kingdom Metazoa; phylum Chordata; class Actinopteri; order Salmoniformes; family Salmonidae; genus Salvelinus; species Salvelinus namaycush. Next base: position 18,451,919 of record NC_052337.1, on the reverse strand, counting down.
TCAACAAGATAACAAATGGAAGAGCTATACAGAGAAGTCAAAGGGGAGTCACTCCCTCACTGTCCGGGAGTGATAACCTAAATGGTCAAAAATGGGAGGTGCCGAAATTTTATTTATTTTTATTTAACCTTTATTTAACTAGGCAAGTCAGATAAAGACAAATTCTTATTTACAATGACGGCCTACACCGGCCAAACCCGGACGACTCTGTAACAAGAGTCAATCAGGCCACAACAACATCAATACAGCTTAGGCTTCCTAGGAACAGCTCAAATCTGTTAGCCCTTTATGAAGCTTAAAGTCAAAGCCAAAAACATCTAAAGACAATGAGTCAGAGAGTCTCTTCCCCCAACAATCACCGCATTTTTAAATAGTATGAGAGCAGATACAGTACACAAACAATGTCCTCGCCTGGATGTGACTGACTGGGTTCGAACCTGGGTCGCCTCAAGAATGTGTTTGCCCACTGAGTTAAAGCCTAGGGGTGACATATTCGTAGTGCAAAAGCAATCTGAAAAGTGAAAAATGCCGTAAACCTCATTTAAATCTCACAAAAATGTAATTAGGAGGCGATTACAGTTTACTGAGCGATACATAGTCGCCTCTTCATAACATACATTGTTGAACAATTTAGCATTTTGAAAATGTCGACCAATGCATTAGCTAGCTCAGGGAGCCAACAAAAGCCTCCAGGTTGCAAGTATTTTGGTTCAGCGAGCCACTGCTACAAAGACTCTGCAAAGGCACTTCTGAGTTCCTCTACTAATCTTGGGAGAGTAAATTAGACACTTCAAAAAATACATATCCAAACTCTTCACCTTGTTGGCTTGTGACCTTTTTGCCAGAAGAGTTTGGGGGAGAGCACTCAGAGCCGGGTCATTGGCCCGTCTTGCCAGAATGGAGAGGGGACATCTTTTATAGAGGGGAAGAGGTGGGGGTGAATTCTAGTTCAACAATTGATGAACATTATATGATGATATATATGAACTCAATGACTTGATACTTCTATTGTCTTGGAGCATTCCTAAAAAATAAACACATTTCATTCCCATTAATTAATAGTTCCTAAAAATGCAACTGGGATTGACCCAGTGATGTGTATATATAAATAATTGAATTAACTTCAACTCCGATTACCCCAACATGGTTGCCGTTCTTCCAGTGAGTTAACAGAACCATCCAGCCATCGTCTCAGTGACTGAAGTCCATACAATATGTCACCTCAGGCGTTGTGTAATCCTAAAACAGCACTTCCCTTACAGTACAGTAGAGCAGCGAGAGCTCCAAACGTTTTGGCCCAGATCTCACACCCTGGGAGCTGCCAGAACTGGGCTTTGCCTGTCTGACCACTAGGCTGTTTACGGGCTATTGACCGGCTTATGCTGATTTAATCAGAGGTGCAATAAAGCTATTCAACTGGCATCCATTTAGACGCTTTACTGGGGCCGTTAAAGGAACCGCTTCAATGAGAGCCCTCGGAGCCGTCATGGAGGAGTTGACAGACTGACGCACAGCAGTGAACATTGCGACTGTGGTATGGCTTGGTCCTGGGTGGTAACGGCAGGTTGCTATTGAATAAAGACTGTCAGAGCTCTGAAAAAGGGGTTGTTTCGTCTGTTTTATGGCATTACAGCAGTCACAAGTACGGTGGCCCCAAGGGGCTAAGTAGCTTTTCAAATTTAAAGACTGTACTCGCCCCACACGCAGAGCAAGTGCCTGATGTTTCTCTAAGCTTGATAATTCGCTTCTTCAACCTTTCTCCTAGCTTTATTGTCAGTCCTGGACATCATTGTTTCTCTGAAATTTGATTATTTTTGACAGTCAAAATCGTGTCTATGGCCGGGATTCAATCCGATCACGTGTGGTAGCATGCTTGACACTACAAGGCAATTTCCGGTTGAGCCGACATTTGCAGCGTTTACTGTGAATGCGATCTCTGCGAACACGGGAACATTGCCTTTTTTAACAGGGCACTGTTGAAAAAACGCGTGAGCGGATTGAATCCAGGCATACATCTTTCTGTTCATCTCTGAAGGCATCACATTTTCCGATAGGATTGCTATCACAGTGTTACTCATTGCTAAGATACAAATGGAAAACCCAGAGATGTAACAGGACAAACAGTTGTGGGAACAGTTGTTGGAACAGTTGTGGGAACAACTAGAATGTCTAGAATGTCTAGAATGTCTGCAAAGACATGCTGGAACATTTGAGAGCCCAGGCTGGCACAGACAACTCGAGTCATAGGAACTTTCTCAGAAAGATTAGCCTGGCTCCCATCTGTTTGTGCTTTGGCCAACTCCTCACTGCCTGTCGTGTTCCCATTGTCATGACAATAATAGGTAGTTGAAGGCAAGCACATCCACATCTGGGACCAAGCTACTGAAGGATATCTTTAGATGGCCCTTAATCTGCATCAAATCATGACACCAATGAAGTTGTAATGGAGTGATTGAGTTGGGCCAGGGGAAACGTAGTTATATTGAGTCCGCCAGATCAGAGGCAGTAGGGATGACAACACGTTATATTGATAGGTGCGTAAATTGGACCATATTGGTGTCCTGCCTGAGCATTTAAATGTAACGAGCACTTTTGGGTGTCAGGGGAAATGTACGGGAGTAAAATTCATTAGGAATGTAGTGGAGTAAAAGTAAAAGTTGTAAAAAATATAAATTATAAAGTAAAGTACAGATATATATATACAAAAAGACTTAAGTAGTACATTCAAGTATTTTTAACTTAAGTACTTTACACCACTGATCCTTTTTTATGTTATCCATACCTATGTAATTCAGTGTCTATGACTGCAATGTGGGTTTTAAAAGGCTTGAACTTGAAACTTCACACTTCCTCTCTTCACTTCCTCTCTTCTCCTTCTTGCAGGCTGATTTACAGCATGCTTTATTCACTCCACTTTATAAGTGGTAAAGATGGGCTAGGTCAAGGCCACGGCACGGCCAGGTCAAGGCCACGTCACGGCCAGGTCAGGGCCAAGGCACGGCCAGGTCAGGGCCACGACACGGCCAGGTCAGGGCCAAGGCACGGCCAGGTCAGGGCCACGACACGGCCAGGTCAGGGCCATGGTAGAGAGCACAGGGTATTAATAATATAAGACTAAGGCCTTACAAAGATCCTTCACGGTCAAAACGTTGCTAATAAAACTACAGGATAATTTAAATAGGTATTTTGGTAGCTATTAATTTCACACTTACCAGGTATTTGCTTAGAAAATTGTACCAAAGTCTTGTATTTCTGGCGGCATTTGTTGTACCCTGCAGCTGTGGACATTTGTTGGATAAACCTACAAAACCTTAGAACAACCATCATCTTAATGCGACTTGACAATATGGCTACTTATAAACCGATGTAGCCCTGTTATTATGCAATAATAGGTACAACGTTTTATTCCAATGTTTGTCGTTGCCAAATGTCGAGACCGTGAAGTCAGTTGTCATGTGTATGGTTAGCTGCCATTGCATTACACGTTGTTCATTGTGTTGTTCTTTCTGTGGACTTCATGTCAGTCTTAGTAGAGTTCTGTTGACTTCCCGCTTCTGAGAGACAATGCATTCCAAGAACACAGTATCTCTCTTTATTTGTGTGATCTCTCGGCTTGTGTCAGGCCTTCTTGACATACCAGCATCGCTCACACTCATTGGTAGGCCAAAGGCAGTTGAACTTTCTCACATCTGCCACAGCAACTTATCTGCCACAGCAACTCATACCAATAGGTCAAGGACAGGTCACCGGTAGGTGAAGGACAGCAAACCACAATATCCAGAATTAATAGCAATGTCAGGACGTAGTACCACCCCTGTCGAGGTGGATCCAGTTGAGAATGGCTGTCAACAGGTAGCTAACGTTACTCACTGAACCAGACACTTATTCATAGAACATAAGCTTGCGAATAACTATTTATTTGTATTTTTGTGCAGACAACAAATGTAAAGTTTAGTCATGGTGTGGTGCTCAGTACCTGGGTATGCAAACTACAAGCAAGGGTAACATTTCATTGGTTGCTTTACTAAGAAGTCGAGCATAGGTAATGTAGCTAACTTAACTAGCTAGCAAACTACATTTGTTTATCTAAACCAAAATCTAGCTAGCCTTCATAATATGCTGGCTAGACATTCCAAAGCAAATAATTGTAATTAGCCAGCTGCTATCTGGCGAAGTGATTTGTAACTTTGCAAGCTAACGTTATGTTAGCTACAGCCTACAGGACTTTATCTAACTGTTAGCTAGCTAACTAACTACCACAGAGGCTAATGTTACTGGCCTATGTGTTCTATTTACAGAGTCTAATCCCATAAAGATCTGCAGTGGCATCAAGCTCAGCACCAGGAACTAGTAGTGATGGGGGAAAAATCGATAGTTACATATGGAGATATTATTTTTCATGATATGTCATATCGTTTTTTTGTTCTCCATCTTCTTTTTAAATAGGGAGCCAATTTGTTTTCAGCGTTTGAATTTCCATGACTGATCAGAACTTGTTTTCTCTGGCTCTCTGTTGTCCCTCTGCTGCAGATGTAACAGTATAACTTTAGACCGTCCCCTCGCCCCGACACGGGCGCGAACCAGGGACCCTCTGCACACATCAACAACTGACACCCACGAAGCATCGTTACCCATCGCTCCACAAAAGCCACGGCTCTTGCAGAGCAAGGGGAACCACTACTTCAAGGTCTCAAAGCGAGTGACGTAGCCGATTGAAACGCTATTAGCGCGCACTACCGCTAACTAGCTAGCCATTTCACATCCGTTACACTCACCCTCCTTTTCCGCAGCAACCAGTGATCCGGGTCAACAGCATCAATGTTACAGTATAACTTTAGACCGTCCCCTCGCCCCGACACGGGCGCGAACCAGGGACCCTCTGCACACATCAACAACTGACACCCACGAAGCATCGTTACCCATCGCTCCACAAAAGCCGCGGCTCTTGCAGAGCAAGGGGAACCACTACTTCAAGGTCTCAAAGCGAGTGACGTAACCGATTGAAACGCTATTAGCGCGCACCACCGCTAACTAGCTAGCCATTTCACATCCGTTACACAGACATATGGTGAGCAATATGTTTGGAACATCAAATCAATACAGAATCGTCAGAATCGCAATAAATATCGTATTGACACCTAAGTATTGTGATAATATCATATTGTGATGTCCCTGGCTATTTCCAGTCCTAGGTGCTAGTGTGTCATCTTTTCTAAATCTTTCCATGACTCCATAATGAGCAAATAAATATACTGGAGCTAGGCATAAACATGGTCTGTGTCTTGTTGTCATAGCTGGTGTGTTTACAAGTAGTCTAGCTACAACTTCTACTTTAGTTGTCTCTGTATTACGGAAGCCAAGTTGATCCTGTCTCAGCCTCCAATAATTATGCTGCAATAGTTTATGTGTCGGGGGGCTAGGGTCAGTCTGTTATATCTGGAATATTTATCCTGTCTTATCTGGTGTCCTGTGTGAATTTAAGTATGCTCCCTCTAATTCTCTCTCTTTCTCTTCTCTCGGAGGACCTGAGCCCTAGGACCATGCCTCAGGACTACCTGGCCTGATGACTCCTTGCTGTCCCCAGTCCACCTGGTCGTGCTGCTGCTCCAGTTTCAACTGTTCTGCCTGCGGCTATGGAACCCTGACATGTTCACCAGACGTGCTACCTTGTCCCGGACCTGCTGTTTTCGACGCTCTCTCTCTACCGCACCTGCTGTCACTAACTCTGAATGATCGGCTATGAAATGCCAACTGACATTTACTCCTGAGGTGCTGACATGTTGCACCCTCTACAACCAATGTGATTATTATTATTTGACCCTGCTGGTCATCTATGAAAGTTTGAACATCTTGGCCATGTACTGTTATAATCTCCACCCGGCACAGCCAGAAAAGGACTGGTCACCCCTCAGAGCCTGGTTCCTCTCTAGGTTTCTTCCTAAGTTCCTGCCTTTCCAGGGAGTTTTTCCTAGCCACCGTGCTTCTACATCTGCATTGCTTGCTGTTTGGGGTTTTAGGCTGGGTTTCTGTACAGCACTTTGTGACATCAGCTGATGTAAATAGGGCTTTATAAATACATTTGATTGATTGATTGATTGATTATGCAAAGATTGAAGTCTAAATTGGTGTCTTTTGGGGGTGGGTATTGTGTGTTAAGGTTAGTATGCATGATCTATTGACATGAGGGGAACGGGTGGATATAGTACTTTGTTTGAGTGTGTATTGATAGGGACAAAGTAGTAAAATGGTGGCTAATCACTGACTAGTGTATGTCCTACAGACTAATCCTACTGCTGCTACTGCTGACCCTGACACCAGCTTTAATAGTACAAATCCTGTTGACCCATTGGATGAAAGCTTCCAGCCAGGAACAAGCTCAAGCTCAACATCATCTGACTCGGAAGAGGAAAAGTCTGCACAGGGCTGGCAGGAGCCAAAGTGTATAGTCTATGAGTCTAAGGTCATGGAGCTCATGAAGTTCTGACAGACCAGCTGCCATTGTCCAAAACAAGATGAGGCTCACAAGCTGAAGAACATTCAGGACCCTGCCTGGAACATTCAGCCAACACAACATTCATAATCAATTTAGGCTGACGTTGTAGTAGAATATGAAATGCGTAGTATGCTCAGAACTGCATTGTGCTATAGATATTGATAGCTGTTTTACCTATGTATATAATGGTGTTTTACATCTTTCTTTCTTTTTTTGTACAAGTGACTGACTTGTGACTAAATGATTCCAGCTGCATCTGAAACCAATAAAGTGTTGAATTTAACTTCTGGATCAATAAATTGTGATATTCAAGAGATGTATTTGGAAGTAACTAGCTACAATCTTACTGTTACAAATGATGCAGGGAGTTGGTGTATCATTTAAACTTTCATTTGTTGGCAAGTAAATAAGTAGCAAATACTAAGTAGACATGGATTGTATTCAAGATAAAGTTGATTTACTCTGAAGACCGAGGTGAGTTTACACAGCAGAATGCAGGAACAGTTATGGCAATGTATTACATTAACTACATACAGTAGAAGAGAAAGATACTACTAACGTCTATAATAAATACTACAGTTCTACAAAGGGAATACTTGGATATGCTGTGTTTGGTGGGTGCAGGGTGTTCGGAGTCACTTTAATACAAGGGGTGATTGTTGTTATGGACCTTTCACATCTCCTCGAGTCATCAACTTATTTGTATCCAACATACTGTCCATCTTGTCAGGGATAAATTGCTTGAATGGCCCTAACAACACACGCAGGCAAGTGGATTTCATGTCCTGTACCTAGCTTATCCACACGTAAAACAAACTTCAAAAACTATCTTTAGGCAGCCTCCCGAGTGGCGCAGTGGTCTAAGATGCTGCATCGCAGAGCTAGCTGTGTCACTAGAGATCCTGGTTCGAGTCCAGAAGCTGGCCACGACTGGGAGACCCATGGGGCAGCGCAGAATTGGCCCAGCGTCGTCCGGGTTAGGGGAGGGTTTGGCCGTCAGGGATGTTCTTGTCCCATTGCTCACTAGCGACTTCTGTGGCGGGCCGGGGCGCAGTGCACGCTGACACTGTCGCCAGTGTTTCCTCTGACACATTGGTGTGGCTGGCTTCCGGGTTCAGCGGGCATTGGGTCAAGAAGCAGTGCGGCTTGGCTGGGTTGTGTTTCAGTGGACGCACGGCTCTCGACCTTCGCCTCTCCCGAGTCCGTACAGGAGTTGCAGCGATGGGACAAGACTGATACCACGAAATTGGGGAGAAAAAGGGATAATAAAAATGATCTATAGGCCACCAAGTGGTATTGTCTGTGAGAGAATGACAAAAACACGATTAGACTTTCATGGGCAATCATTGTGTACTGTCTGTATTCGTGCTGTATCAGCACAATGCAGAATATGACACATCTCACAGACATGCGTTAGCTAGCTAGTTACATAACACAGGTATTGTTACTCAAAGACTAATATAAAGCCAAAGTAATTCCTTTGCTCTTCATCATCATCAAAAAAAATCAGGTTTTGCTCCTAATAAGATGCACTGAGGCAAGCGAAGCTAGCTAGCTAACGTTATAATAGACTACAGTACATTTTGGGTATAGCAAACAAAGCTAGCTAGCTCAACTTGGCTAGCTTGGTTTGTAGTGGTACTAGCAACCCTATCATGGCTGAATTAATACAAAATGATACTGTACTAAACAACGCTGCCTCACACGAAAGGAGAGATTATATTGCTAGCTAGCTACCGACACCAAAACAAGTTACTTGTTTGTCATTTGCACTTTTGATCCAGCTGGTCTAGGCTGCCACCGCCAGTTGATCTTGGAGGTTCTGAAGAATGTGTCCAAATGAATATAAATAATCTCTGTGGCCCTAGTGCTCTCATAGCACCATAAGAGACCACAGGGTCCAGAGTAATCTCATGAAATGAGAAGTGCCAAAGCTCCTTAATAGCATGCAAGCCACAGATACTTAACCAGCAGTATCCAACTTTTCTCTGCCGTGAACCACCAATGCTGCATTTACACAGGCAGACCAATCAGATCAGCTCAGAAAAATATGTAATGTGAAAAGATCTGATGTGATTGGCCAAAAGACCAATTAGTGGAAAAAATATCAGAATTGGCCTGCCTGTGTAGATGTAGCCTAATTAGCCCAAACCATCTTATCGTACCCTTTTGACAACATTTTCTAAGCTGACCTCATAGCTCTTTAGTTTAGAGCAGAGATGGACAACCTTGATTGGGTTGGGGGCCACAAAAAATCCGAACTCATCATGAGGGGCCACAGTGGCTCGCGGGTCTGCGTACCTACAGCCATACCCACACATGCAGTCAGAACAGGCCTTAGCCTTTGGGGGGCCCTAAGCAACATTTAGAAATCTGAGTAAGAGTAACTAACAAAATCAATGGGGAGACCACTGGTCAGTCATTCTACCATGATTACTACAAGTTAGATAGCTGGACAAAGGCTTAGATTCAATCCGATCAAGCGCTAACCGGCAATAGCCGACAACCGCATAGCTGGTGTTTTGACGGTATAAAAGGTGTAACTGCGAGCTGTGAAATCGGTGAGCGTCTGCTCCAGTGGTCATTGTCACCAAGCTACAGCTGTCCCACTCACATAAGAAGTTCAGAACGAGAAAGTGTAATTACACTCAAATTGAAAATCATTAAACAAAATAAGGATTCATATCAACCTAACGCAGGTGTATATTACATCACACATTCCAGTGTTCCAACTTGTAACAAGGTTGCATGGGATTATTACTAATAAAAGTCGGTGCATCCAATGGCAATGTCAGCGATAGGTATAACGCCAGGAGCCATTGGCTGATTTGACAGCCCCAATGCAATAATACACCTCTGAGATTGCCTAAATAAAAACAATGAAACTGCTATGCAGTTGTCAGTTATCGCGGGTTAACGCAGAACTGATTGAATCTAGTTCTAATTCAGCAATCTATACTGAACAGAAATATGAACACAACATGCAACAATTTCAAATATGATGATGCCGCCCTTTGATAAGCAGTGGCAACTTTGTCAAAGGCAGGGGTGCAAAATATTTAGCTTGTCCATTCCCAGCGTGCCGCTCCAGGGTACTGTTGGAGAGATGCATCTCTGTAGTGCTCCACCAATGTTCTGTCCAAAAAATGATCTAACATAAATCATGTAGCAGATAAAGGATGAGGTACGTGTCCTTTTCTGTAGCCTACAGGCTGGACATAAAATGTATGACAATGTAATGAGACTGACACTTTTTACATCATACAGGTTTCTCTGAGCAAATAGTCCGGACCAAATCTGAACCAATCATAAACGTCTATGTTTGGTTCAGATTTCGTCCGGTCTGGACCAGCCTTGATTTAGCCCAAACATAGACGTCTATAAATGACTTTTTATCAACCAGAAATTAGGCTGATTTCAAAATCCAAAAATACATATTTTCAACTTTCATTCAGAACTGAAAATATATCTGATTTCAACATCCGGGAAAAAACTATTTTTCTACGTCCTGGAAAAGGACTTTAAACATACCTTTCATTCAGAACCTAAATTAAACATAACTTCGTCTGGATTTCTTTTCTTTTTTTAGATGGGGGCTGTATTTTTTGGTCCCGCCCATGGCGGCAGAGCGGCAAGGACCGGCCCTGCCAATCAGAATGAGTTTTTCCCCACAAAAGGGCTTTATTACAGACAGAAATACCCATCCGTACCCCCCCCCCCCCCCCTCTCCCCCGACGATCCTGCAGGTGCAGAAGCCAGATTTACAGGTCCTGGGTTGGCGTGGTTACACGTGGTCTGCGGTTGTGAGACCGGTTGGACGTATTGCCAAATTTTCTAAAAAGAAGTTGGAGACGGCTTATGGTAGAGAAATTAACATTAAATTCTCTGGCAACAGCTCTGGTAGACTTTCCTGCAGTCATTGTGACAATTGCACACTCCCTCAAAACTTGACTCATCCGTGGCATTGTGACAAAACTGCACATTTTAAAATGGCCTTTTGCCCCCAGCACAAGGTGCACCTGTGGATCATGCTGTTTAATCATCTTCTTGATATGCCACACTTGTCAGGTGGATGGATTAAGAATAAAAACATCACTAACAGGGATGTAACCAAATTTTCGCACAAAATTTGCAGGAAATAAGCTATTTGTGCTTGTGGAATATTTCTGGGATCTTTTATTTCAAGTCATGAAACCAGTACTTAACATGTTGCGTTTATATTTTTGTTAAATATAAAACTTTTAGCTGACATGGGCTAATTGAGTCTCTGTCAGTGACTGACATAACAGAACTGCTGATGCATAACCAAATTTCACCTTATCAATTCTACTAATTTAACTCTTAACAAGAAGTTGAGACCCAAATGGATCCGCATGCCTACAGTTCAGTTGCCCATCCCTGGACAGTTGTTCTCAGAAAAAGATTGGTAATAATTTTTCCCACAACTGTAAACAGTAGTACTGTAATGGTATACAAAATAGTTACAGGGAATCTGCAAATGCCCTTTTTTTAAATCCCAAGCACATCTAGATTCTACCACATCCATCTGAGCAAGTAGGTGACAGAATAGTTGAAGTGGAGCTTTACTATTGCTGAGGCCTGGAACCATTGCTTACCTGAACCCTAAGGCCAGGATTCAATCCGATCACGCTTTGTTGGCTATGCAATGTTCCCGTGTTAGCGGACTGCATTCACGGTGAATGCTGCATGTCGGCTCATTCTAAAATGACCTTTAAATGGTACATAGAGAACAAAGAGTGATCGGATTGAATCCTGGCCTAACTCTCTCTAGCTATACCGAAATAAGTGCCAAATGGTTGTTTGGGAACGATAAGTCATTGGTGAAATTTTCTATAAACCACCATTATCAATGCACATATAGGGTGGCTTTATAGTCAAATGGCTCGCTTGTCTCAATTCGTATTTTAAAAAAAAATCTAGACGGAAATATGCTTTTTAAACCTGCTATAAGATTCCATGTTGCCATTCTCCATAGGGTGATGTCAGACAGGACAATAATTCCAGGACAATAAATGGCAGTGTATCAGTGAGGTTTATTAGTGTAACTATACTGACAACGTATCGCATACACCACAAAGATACCTGGCAAAACTCATGATCGTACAATATAAAAAAGAAATGTTTTAAAATGAACAAAACAGTGAAAAAAAAGAGGAAACTATTGGTTCTAGCGATAAGAATCGCTGTCTTGATGGCTTGTGTCAATCCTTTGTGTGTGTGTGTGGTTCTTGGACGTGTTCCAACACTAGAGGTATTGTTCTCGGAGCAACCCACTGAACGCACGTCTATGCCCATGGAGTGCTGGATACCAATCCAATAATTTGCTTCCTGTCTTTGTTGACTCTGAAAGGACTGGGCAGGTTTTGTGAGAGCTACAGCTCCATCTAGCAGTCACGTAGCTGAAGCGTAGGCCTAGTTCCTCACAAATCCTTTACACCCTATAAAACCTTTCACATCTTCCAAGACAAGGTCAAGTAAGCGTAAGAAGAAGCAAATGAGTTATTGAATTGAAATCCCACCCAATAACAACACAGTACTATCTCAACGCTTTATCAAATGTCCGAGGCAGAGGACAGACTAATGTGATAGAACATGAACAGTAGAACAATACTGCTTGAAGAAACGTCCACATTTTCCTCGTGTTGCCTCCACAATAGCCTCCACTTGGAAAGAACGCTACAGTTCCCTAAGATCAGTCTTACGCCAACTGGGCCTCGCCACTTTCTGCCTTGCAACAGTCTGCCACTCGCCCTCCTCCAACTCCTTAGTCCAATCAAAACACCCGGTCAAACTCCGTCTGACTCGTCGTGGCCGGGTTCCTGTTCTGATTGGCCGGCTGCTGGGGCATGTGACCTCTCCGGCGGGGCGGGGCCAGGTACTCAAACATGGACGTGTTGTGTGTGGAGAGCATGTTCTTCAGGTCCGAGGGCATGGGGTCCGACCAGAAGAAGTCGTGGTTCAGAGCATCGTCGCTGTCCGTCCTCTGCGCCGGGTCTAAGACTAGGAGCTTGTCAATCAGGTCCAGGGCGTACGGGTCCTTGACATAGGCTTTGAGGCGGTCCTTCACTTTCCTCTTCTGGCCCTTAGGGAGCTCCATCTTCTGGTAAAGCTCGTACTTCTTGTCCACGCCTGGCCATACCTGATGGGGGAAGAGTTCAGGTTAGGAATTGAATGGTGAATGAGAATTTGTTTGTGTTAAACTGGTGGTTACACTGTGGTGTTTATTAAGTTCCTTGGACATAGAAATGTAAAATCAAAGAAATCAGCTCAGTGTCAGAAATCAGGTTATTTTAATTTAGGTAATCGGTTCAAGTATTCCCATACATAAATAGAGGAACATGTGATCGTATCCCATTGTAATAAAGGTTGGAAATTATTCTGTTTTTGTCAAATACTATCTGTTTGGGATTCTTGAGCTCAATTGGCAGTGTACAAGTAATTTATAACAATGTCCCCCCCCACCCCGATCATCAGCTCAAGGAAAACTCAGCCCACGGCTGAATGTTATTGACTGTAATTGACCCTGATATGGTTTGTGTGTGGGTATGCGTCCGTGTGTGTGTGTTTGAGTGTGGTTTGTGTGCATACCTCTGCCGTGATAGAGCCACACAGCTGACTGATGAGTGTGAGCTGGTGCTGTTCTGTGTTGCCTTGCATGATGGGACTGCGTGTCCACATCTCCGCCATGATGCAGCCTGCACCCCACAGGTCAATGGGAGGCCCGTAGTCTCTCTCGCCTGACAAAACAATGTAGCTCTCAGTTTACATGCCATTAAATTACACATATTGCTACAAGCAAGCTCAGCATATCAATGTCTTGTAACTGTATAAATAGCCTGGGATTGTGTAAAAAAAAATAGTTATTTATAGAGACAGTTACATATAGCTTTTATAGAAATGCCACCTTTTGAAAAAATGTCCTTTGCCCAGACCGCTCCTTGACTACCCCCACTTCCTTGATGTTTTCCAGAAGTAGCTAAGCTGATTCAAAATGGTCACCCAATTATCAAGTCCTTCATTAGTTAAATCAGCTGTTAGTTCTCGAATACGGCACAAAAGTGGACTGGCTGGGGGTACTGGAGGAGAGGTTTGGGAAACGCTGCGCTAGGGGATTTGGGTATGTACCCTACACTATGCTCCAGACAGATGGGTTCCTTACCTAGCAGCAGCTCTGGGGGCCTGTACCAGAGTGTGACCACACGGTTGGTGTAGCGGTTGCCCTGGCTGTTTTTGGCCAGGCTGAAGGCTCGCGCCAGCCCAAAGTCTGCCAGCTTCAGCACGCCGTCTCGGGTGATGAGCACGTTGGCCGCCTTCATGTCTCTGTGTAAGATCTGAGAGGAGGAAGGTGTCCACCGAGAGGCACAATGTTAAATGGCTGATTTCAACATGCAGTGCATTTGGTGAAAAGACCAGCAATGATGATACAGGTTTGTTGTATTGTACAATAGGAATCAAATTCAGTCTAAAAACGTTTCACCCTTTACAAACTACAGCTTTGATCCAAACCCTACTGTGCTGTCTATGATCATTAGTTTTTCCCTTTCTAGGTTACAGTGACTATGGATGGGAGTCTGTCATAAATGGACCGTAGCCTCACCTTGTTTCTGTGGATATAGTAGAGTCCATTCAGCAGCATCTGCATCACCTTCTTGATCTCAGCCAGGGTGAATTTCACATTGGCGTTGCTTAGCAACCCTGCCAGGTCGTGCTCACAGAAGTCAAACACCAGGTAGATGCTTCCTTTGTAGCGGTTGAACTGGGTGGCTGTGTGTTGATGAGAAAATCGATTGAGTAATTACACACACAACATTTCTTATTCACACACGCAACCACTCCACACACAAGTCTGGATTGGTAATCCAATACTGCTTTTTGACCACGAACAATATGGACGGCCCCATGCAAGCTGTAGGTTGCTACTGGGAATGCATGACTGACACTCACCTTTGGTTCGACAGATCTCTATGAGGTTGACAACGTTCTCATGTTTCAAGAGCTGCAGAATCTTGATCTCTCTCAAAGCAGTGATAGGAAACTGTGACAAAGAAGATTACTATTTGCATCCATGTATGTTTATAGTGTGCCATTGTTTACCACTAGCCTATCCAATAAAAATGATACAGTTTGACAGCATGCATCTTCTGTGTGTATAATGTTGGAATGTTGATATTAATCTCATGCAGGGCAGATAGCTAGAGACGTGGCTTTGTTGTCCCTCTTACCCCTTCTTTCTCATTCTCCATCAACACTTTCTTCAGTGCTACCTTCTTCCCAGTCTGTCTGTGTTTGGCTTTGAACACCTCCCTGGAAAGGTAAAGTATGGTAAGATGAAAATATAGAACGTGTGCCAATGACAAGAATATCAAATATGCTAAGTGTTCTTCTGAAACTGGCTAACGTGAAGTTACCTTAGTTATGTTTATATTCAGGTTATGAACTCAGAACCTAACGTCACTATCAACACAGGCGTTGATAAAACAGCATATGCAGGTGTCGACAAATGCATTTTAGATTGCTAAACTAGCTGGATATATTAACGTTAGTTGTCTTTCAAGAAAACAAGCTACTGTAGCTAGCTTGCAGTCAGGCACGTTCTCCTTAACGTTAGCGATGTTGTTGTCGGAAACCTTTTCACTAAATAACCACTAGAAATGTTACCCAAAGGTCCCTTGGCCGATCTTGGCAAGCTTTTCATATTTAGAAAACTCATCACAGAAAGGGAATTCGACTCCGTCGTAGTATTTGGACATAATGGCGGCCTCCCGGTCAGGCCTTAGAAAAGTAAAAGGTCACGTTAGGGAAAGGTTTCGCCAGAATTACCAAATGTTACTCTAACATAAGTACACCAAATCAAGCAGAATTAGATAATATATGTTCTAAACAACGTTAAATCTCACAATGGACATTAGATATGAATATATTCATACTTTTCAGCCCCGGCGGCGTTTCCTGTTTTGTCTCGCTGCATCCTTATTTGTTTCGTCGGATCCGTGCGTGCCCAGTGCGAGATGGGTAATGTAGTCGTTGTGCTTTCACAAACTTTACCAAAGAGGAAGCGAGATGGGTAATGTAGTCTTTGTGCTTTCACAAACTTTACAAAATGGAAGCGAGAGGCCCAACTCGGCGCAAAACCTGTCTCTCTCCAGCAGGTGGCGTTTTTAGTTTTCGCACACAAAGCAAGGAGTTTTTGTATGGGGGCCAATGAGTGTCTAATAGTACAGCATCTCTCTTTTTTAAAATGTATTTATTTTTATTTTATTAACAACAAATCAATACAGAAAGTACATAAGGGAACACAAGTATATATAGATTATATATAATGGACAATCGAGCTAGGGGGTACAATATCACATTACAATTACACAAGGACCTTAAGGGACATACATACACTTACAATTCTAACAGCTTTTTTGTTAGTAGAGTATTTAATAGTCTTAAAATACAGTTCAATTTCTTTTTATAGGGTAAGAAAATGTGTTTTTTTGTTAGTAAATTTACATTTGTGTATATGAAATTTGGCCAAAAGAATAATGAAATTAATTACATAAAAATGTTTCAGCTTATTTTTATCATATGTAAAGAATCCAAGCAGTACATCTCTCCACAATAGTGTAAAATCTTCATAAATGTGTTCAATTATAAATCTACTGATGTCTTGCCACAGTTTTCTTACATGTATACAATGCCAAAAAAGATGCAACACTGTTTCTGGGTGGTCATTACAAAAGGAGCAATTTAAATTTCTGTTTTCCTTAAACTTCTTCATATAGTGGTTGGCAGGGTAATATTGATGAATAATTTTAAAGGAAACCTCCTTAATTTTGTTAACCAGTAGGTATGTGTGTGGCAACATCCAAACTTTTTCCCAACAGATATTATCAATAAATCCATTCCAATAAGGCATGACATAAGGTATAGATACAACATCCTGCTGAAACAAGGCTCTGTTGTTGAATGGGCCAAAAGAGAAACAAATCTTTCCTACTGATGAGTCAACAGGGTCAATAGAAGGTAGGCTCTGAGGGTCAGGTCTTGACACGTTCCTGAATAACAAAGCAACACCTGACGGAATGGCGTCTAAAACAATTGCAAAATCTTTTGGTGTTACAGGGACCTTGTAAAGAGATAAGAATTCCTTATAACTGAGTAAAAGACCCTCTGCATTTACCAGTTGGCTCACCAATAGGATATTATTTCGGAACCAATATTCTAAAAACAAAGAAGTATTTTTATACAATATATCCAGATTATTCCATATATAATATCTGTGTGGAGAAAAATTGTGTTTATAAATTAAGGACCATGACAAGAAAACCTGCCGATGAAAAGCAGAAAGTTTCACTGGAATTTTGTCAATATTATACTTGCACAACAACATGAAGTTAAGGCCACCAAAAGTAGAGAAGACATGATGAGGAATAAAATTCCAGATAGAAGTGGGTCTTCTTAGGAATTGTTTTATCCGATTTTAAAAGTATTATTTAAAGTAGTAAAGTCCAGAAAATTCAGTCCACCATTCTCATAAGTGTTCATTACAACAGTTTTCCTAATGTAATGGGTACGGTTTCTCCAAAGAAAGTTGAAAAGCATCTGGTCTATCTCCTTGCTTATTTTACTGTCAAGATATAAAGATAGAGCGCCATATGTTAGTCTAGAGATACCTTCGGCCTTGGTTATTAGGACTCTACCTTTTAAAGATAAGTCCCTCTGTAGCCATTGATTTAGCTTCTTCTGGGTATTTTTAATAAGAGGGTTAAAATTTAGTAAGCCTCTAGACTTCTGATCCTTTGTAATGGTTATGCCTAAATATGTAAGTTAATCTTTTACTGGAATACCATAATATGAAGGTGTCACACAATCTTTGACAGCTATGAGTTCACATTTATTAATGTTAAGGTATAGACCAGACGCTTTGGAAAAGGATTGTATCACATTGATCGATATGGGAATTTGGTTAGGGTCTTTCAGAAAAAGTGTAGTATCATCAGCCAGCTGGCTTATAATAATTTCTTTACCAGCTATGGAAATACCTTGTACAGGACTATTTTTTAAAGAATTTGCAAGAAGTTGGGTGATTAATAAAAATAGGTACGGAGAGATAGGACAACATTGCCTAATTCCTCTCTTTAACTCAAATCTAGGTGAGGTGCCACCTAGATTTGATAGAGCTGTTACCATTTGCATAGAGAGTCTTAATAGCCTTACAGAAAAAATCCCCAAAGCCAAGTCTCTCAAGGGAGTGGAAGATAAACTGATGCTCTACTGTGTCAAATGCCTTATAAAAATAAAAAAATAATATGAAGCTATCCTCAGTTATTAGGTCTGAGTAGTCAAGTATGTCTAATACTAGTCTGACATTGTTAGAAATATGTCTGTTCCTCATGAAGCCAGACTGTGTTTCATCAATGATTGCATCGAGGACTTCTTTAATTCTTTTTGCAAGTAGTATGGCTAATATCTTATAGTCATTATTAAGAAGACAAATTGGACGCCAGTTATCGATGAGCAGCACTTATTTTTTAGGCTTAGGTATCAGTGTTATTAACCCCTGACTCATTGTAGGAGGGAGAACATTGTTTTTAATACTCTCTAAAAAGACTTCAAATAGGAAGGGAGCTATTTGTTCAGAAAATAATTTGTAAAATTCTGATGTAATTCCATCAACACCTGGTGATTTATTGTTCTTTAGATGTTTGATAGACTCTATAATCTCTTCAACTTTGATGGGTTCATCTCACTGTTTAGATTCTATATCACTGATAGAGTGAACATTATTCAGTGAGTTAAAAAACATATCTGTGAATTCCTGACAGTACGTAGAGCTATACAATTTTCTGTAAAAATTGCTACAGTATTTAGAGATTATTTTTTGGTCATCTGTAATAACACCATCAATGTTTAATTTATGGATAGTGTTATTTTTAGAGTGAAATTTCTCAAGTCTAAAGAAATAGGATGAATTCTGTTCTCCCTCCTAAATCCATTTTTTCCTAGATCTAATAAAGGCTCCTTCTGCTTTTAATCTATATATATTATCCAGTTTATTTTGTAACTCATTCAGTTCCATCTTCTCCTCCCCCGAGAGGCCGGCTGGGGACCTCTGAGAAAGGGAAGTTATCTTAATGATCACCTTTTCCTCCTCAGCTCTTCTGGTCTTAGCAAGATTACTACCATATTTTCTAAGGTATTTGGACACCTCAAATTTAAAGAGCTCCCAGTTCTTGCAATAAGATTTTTCTTCACAAGCCCTTTCCCAAAAGTGTGAGAGCAGATCTTTAACCTCAAATTTAACTATATCATTATTTAATAATGAGCTATTTAGCTTCCAGTAAGATGCTCTGCCAAGGTTAGTATCAGGGGTAAATATTTTGATATCAATGTAAATGGCCCTATGGTCTGTGAGGGGAGTAGTTCAGATATTTGTAGTAACACACTCACTATCAATACATTTGGTAGTACAGCATCTCTCTCCGTTGAATACATACAGGAAGTTGACGTTAACAACCCATATCGGATATTTAAAAAATTATAATGAGACAACCAATCCGAAAGAAAGGATAGACAAGAGCTAGACAGCCCGTTTACCGCTTTGTGGACAACAACTCCTATAGAGCCCCACAGTGGAGGTGTCATAATACCCATAAAACCTAGCGGTCAAACAAAGAAATGGTTCCAATTGTATTTCCACCATTCATTTTAACCCATAGGGGATTTTAGAAACACTTAAAATAAGGGCAGTTTTTCGTGTAGGCGAACCCTGGTTTGACGCTTTGAGGTGACTTTTATCAATATATTCGGCTCTATTTACTCTCAGATTCGAAAATGCTAATTAGCATAAAGTAGACATCATGCAAAACTACAAATCCCAGCAAGCTGATGTCTTTGCTAACAGGTATTGTGTCAATTTAAAACTTGCATAAGTCAGTTCACAGAAATTTAAAATAATGTAGACAATGTATTAATTACTACATTTAGCTAACAGATAGTTAATCCAGAGATTCTTACCTCGATTCTGCAGTTTCATGGCATTTGTAGTTCTTTATGATAGCTACATTAGCAGCTAACTAGCGTTTCATTTTTGGGGGGTAAATACATGCGAATATAATGATAAGTCACCTTGTCCTAGAGAGATTTACATGGTTATCAAAATGTCACGCCACGGTAAGTCTACATGAAACACAGCCCTTATTGTGTTTCTAAAATCCCCTATATAGGAAAAATGTATGGTAGAAAAGCAATTGGACCCATTTTATCTGTTTGACCACTAGGTTTTATGGGTATTATGACTCATTCTGTGGTACTCTATTGTTAGGGTGGAGAGACATGTATCTTGTCAGTATTTCCATTATCTTTGCTGTGGTGCTGTAGTAGCTACTGTCAATGGCCGTGTTGGAGGGCATCAAAATGACTGCTGACTGACTGATCTACAAATCACCTTGCATCATAAATAATAAATCATTATTATTTGTAGATCAATCAGTCAGCTAGTGTGTAGTAGTGTAGCCAGGTTGTATTCATTACGCAGAATCTGTTGCAAACGTTTACTCCATTGTTTACTATGTTGCAAGACATAATGAATACACTCCATGGGTGTCTTGCAACGGAAACAGTTTACCGTTTAAGAACCAAACAGAGCAAACAAAACGGGGACAGACCTACCTGGATTTGTCCAATAGAAACATTCATTTTCGTTGCAAAACGTTCTCTGTTTGGACTAAACGGTCTCTGTGGTAAAAACATTTTGCAGCAGACTAAATGTTTTGAAACAGAATCGGCGTAATGAATACATCCTGTGCTTCCAAGACTACTTGTTGCACTGCAGTGCACAGTCATGTATTGTAGGCTACTATCAAAACTGTCTAACTGATTTATCTCACAATACAATCTTTCAAGTAGGTCACGGTTCATACAAGAGAACACAGTAGGCTACGCAAAAGAGACAAACTTTTAAAAAGTGCTGGTCAGAGTCTGATCCTTGCTTGATTTGAGTATGACTATTAAACAAACTTCCAACAACTCAAATGGCCTGATGGGACTATACTGTTTACTCTCAATTTATTGACATGCAATGCTGTAATGTTGCAGTGTGGAGTGTGACTGGAATCCCTCATCAGTGACCCCAAACTGTTGATGTATGTATAGACTACTATTATGTCATTTTATTGGATGCTTGTTTGGCTTTTCAAGCACATTTGTTATTTTTGTAATGAAAAACATGAAGTTAAATTAAAAAAAATTATGAAGCAATAAGCCTACTATTACTTCCGATGAAAAACAGAAACATTCTGTACTGTTTCAAACAGGCATCACCACCCACAAAGTTAAGAAAAAAAGAGCAATTATAATCTATTTGAATTAGAGTTCAGACATAGAATTAGTGCTTAGCAAATTATGTAACAAATGGCCACATTTCATGTCATGGGTCTAATGATGGGAATGACGACATGGCGGAAGTAGAAGGTAAGCCTGAACCTTAGCCGCCCTTTAAAATAAATTGTGTAACTGTTCCAGACAAATCCATAGCTCTGGTCCAGGTCAGAGCTAAGGATATGGGGCCAGATTCACAAAACCTTGAATTTTCTTAACTGCCATTTTTTTCTTAGCTATAGACTTGTGAAGAAAGTTAAGCAAACTTGATATTCTTCAAGAAGATTCTTGGAAATATTCATACGTTATTCCTTGTGTTTCTCTTTAAGCAAAAAAGTTAAGAAGAAATGTGATTCTTGAAAATAAAGTTATTGGATTACTACTTGGAAATGGCCACTGAGCCCAGTTTCACAAAACACCTCTTATACGAAAACATATGGTGGTTCGTAAGTGCAATTCCTCAAACATTTCTTTCAGGATTCATTATTTTCTTACAAACTTCTCAAATAACTTCTTAACTGTCTTAAGATGATTTTCCATAGGCAACTGAGCTAGATAGCCATCTAGCACGCAAGGTCAATCATGTTAGTATATTTCTTACTGAGATTACTTGTGACAAAACATTGAACATATTTAAATCCACAATTGCTTTCATTATCTTATTGTCTCACTTCCCTGAGTTTAAGACAAGGGTTTAGGAAGAAACTTACAGTGGCTTGCGAAAGTATTCACCCTCCTTGGCATTTTTCCTATTTTGTGGTCTTACAACCTGGAATTAAAATAGATTTTTGGGGGGTTTGTATCATTTGATTTGCCCAACATGTCTACCACCTTGAAGATGCAAAATATATTTTCTTGTGAAACAAACAAGAAATAAGACAAGAAAACAGAACTTGAGCGTGCATAACTATTCCCCCCCTAAAGTCAATACTTTGTAGAGCCACCTGTTGCAGCAATTACAGCTGCAAGTCTTTTGGGGTATGTCTCTATAAACTTGGCAAATCTAGCCACTGGGATTTTTGTCCATTCTTCAAGGCAAAACTGCTCCTGCTCCTTCAAGTTGGATGGGTTCCGCTGGTGTACAGCAATCTTTAAGTCATACCACAGATTCTCAATTGGATTGAGGCCTGGGCTTTGACTAGGCCATTCCAAGCCATTTAAATGTTTCCTCTTAAACCACTCGAGTGTTGCTTTAGCAGTATGCTTAGGGTCATTGTCCTGCTGGAAGGTGAACCTCCGTCCCAGTCTCAAATCTCTTGAAGACTGAAACAGGTTTCCCTCAAGCATTTCCCTGTATTTAGTGCCATCCATCATTTCTGACCAGTTTCCCAGTCCCTGTTGATGAAAAAC
Source organism: Salvelinus namaycush (assembly GCF_016432855.1). Lineage (NCBI taxonomy): Eukaryota > Metazoa > Chordata > Actinopteri > Salmoniformes > Salmonidae > Salvelinus > Salvelinus namaycush. The sequence goes on along the minus strand of NC_052337.1, from coordinate 18,429,688 downwards.
ACACCCACAGCATGATGCTGCCACCACCATGCTTCACTGTGGGGATGGTGTTCTCGGGGTGATGAGAGGTGTTGGGTTTGCGCCAGACATAGTGTTTTCCTTGATGGCCAAAAAGCTCAATTTTAGTCTCATCTAACCAGAGTACCTTATTCCATATGTTTGGGGAGTATCCCACATGCCTTTTGGCAAACACCGAACGTGTTCGCTTATTTTTTTTCTTTAAGTAATGGCTTTTTTCTGGACACTCTTCAGTAAAGCCCAGCTCTGTGGAGTGTACGGCTAAAAGTGGTCCTATGGAAAGATACTCCAACATCCGCAGTGAAGTTTTGCAGCTCCTTCAGGGTTATCTTTGGTCTCTTGTTGCCTCTGATTAATGCCCTCCTAGCCTCGTCCGTGAGTTTTGGTGGGCGTTGTGGTGCCATATTCTTTCAATTTTTTAATAATGGATTTAATAGTGCTCTGTGAGATGTTCAAAGTTTCAGATATTTTTTATAACCCAACCCTGATCTGTACTTCTCAACAACTTTGTCCCTGACCTTTTTGGAGAGCTCCTTGGTCTTCATAGTGTCGCTTGCTTGGTGGTGCCCCTTGCTTAGTGGTGTTGTAGACTCTGGGGCCTTTCAGAACCAGTGTATATATACTGAGCTCATGTGACACTTAGTTGCACACAGGTGGGCTTTATTTAACTAATTATGTGACTTCTGAAGGTAATTGGTTGCACCAGATCTTATTTAGGGGCTTCATTGCAAAGGGGGTGAATACATATGCACGCATCACTTTTCCCTGAATTGTTTGTTACTCTTTTGAAACAAGTTGTTTTTTTCATTTCACTTCACCAATTTTGACTATTTTGTGTATGTCCATTACATGAAATCCAAATAAAAATCATTTTCAATTACAGGTTGTAATGCAGCAAAGTATGAAAAATGCCAAGAGGGGTGAATACTTTTGCAAGGCACTGTAAGAACATTTAAGAACTTTATTGAGTAGCAATATAAAGTTGGGGAAAAATGGCCCTTCAGAATACGTTTCTTCTTAAGAAGATTTTGTGAATCCGAGCCCAGGGAAAAAGTACGAAACGTTGCTATTCCTCAATAAAGTTATTGAAAATATTTTTAGTTTCTTCCTAAGAAATAAGATTCTTGAAAATAAAGTTATTGGATTTCTTTGTGGAAATGTCCTTTACCCTGAGATAGCTTAACCCTTGTCTTAAAACTCATGGAAGTGAGAGAATTAGCTAATGAAAGAAATTGAACATGTTTAATTCACTCAATACTGAAACTTTCAGATAAAGTTTGATTGGTTTAAATCCTCCCCTCCAAATTTGACCAGTAACCTCAGTAAGAAATACAGTGGGGCAAAAAAGTATTTAGTCAGCCACCAATTGTGCAAGTTCTCCCACTTAAAAAGATGAGAGGCCTGTCATTTTCATCATAGGTACACTTCAACTATGACAGACAAAATGAGAAAAAAAAAATCCAGAAAATCACATTGTAGGATTCTTAATTAATTTATTTGCAAATTATGGTGGAAAATAAGTATTTGGTCACCTACAAACAAGCAAGATTTCTGGCTCTTACAGACCTGTAACTTCTTCTTTAAGAGGCTCCTCTGTCCTCCACTCGTTACCTGTATTAATGGCACCTGTTTGAACTTGTTATCAGTATAAAAGACACCTGTCCACAACCTCAAACAGTCACACTCCAAACTCCACTATGGCCAAGACCAAAGAGCTGTCAGGACACCAGAAACAAAATTGTAGACCTGCACCAGGCTGGGAAGACTGAATCTGCAATAGGTAAGCAGCTTGGTTTGAAGAAATCAACTGTGGGAGCAATTATTAGGAAATGGAAGACATACAAGACCACTGATAATCTCCCTCGATCTGGGGCTCCACGCAAGATCTCACCCCGTGGGGTCAAAATGATCACAAGAACGGTGAGCAAAAATCCCAGAACCACACGGGGGGACCTAGTGAATGACCTGCAGAGAGCTGGGACCAAAGTAACAAAGCCTACCATCAGTAACACACTACGCCGCCAGGGACTCAAATCCTGCAGTGCCAGACGTGTCCCCCTGCTTAAGCCAGTACATGTCCAGGCCCATCTGAAGTTTGCTAGAGAGCATTTGGATGATCCAGAAGAAGATTGGGAGAATGTCATATGGTCAGATGAAACCAAAATAGAACTTTTTGGTAAAAACTCAACTCGTCGTGTTTGGAGGACAAAGAATGCTGAGTTGCATCCAAAGAACACCATACCTACTGTGAAGCATGGGGGTGGAAACATCATGCTTTGGGGCTGTTTTTCTGCAAAGGGACCAGGACGACTGATCTGTGTAAAGGAAAGAATGAATGGGGCCATGTACCGTGAGATTTTGAGTGAAAACCTCCTTCCATCAGCAAGGGCATTGAAGATGAAACGTGGCTGGGTCTTTCAGCATGACAATGATCCCAAACACACCGCCCGGGCAACAAAGGAGTGGCTTCGTAAGAAGCATTTCAAGGTCCTGGAGTGGCCTAGCCAGTCTCCAGATCTCAACCCCATAGAAAATCTTTGGAGGGAGTTGAAAGTCCGTGTTGCCCAGCAACAGCCCCAAAACATCACTGCTCTAGAGGAGATCTGCATGGAGGAATGGGCCAAAATACCAGCAACAGTGTGTGAAAACCTTGTGAAGACTTACAGAAAACGTTTGACCTCTGTCATTGCCAACAAAGGGTATATAACAAAGTATTGAGATAAACTTTTGTTATTGACCAAATACTTATTTTCCACCATAGTTTGCAAATAAATTCATTAAAAATCCTACAATGTGATTTTCTGGATTTTTTCCCCTCATTTTTATCTGTCATAGTTGAAGTGTACCTATGATGAAAATTACAGGCCTCTCTCATCTTTTTAAGTGGGAGAACTTGCACAATTGGTGGCTGACTAAATATTTTTTTGCCCCACTGTATACGTTTGTTTTTGGAATTCATTTTTAAAATATAATTATAAAAAATATATATATATATTTTTGAGTGTACATATACCAGGCTTGAAACTTGGATGATTTTCACAAACAATTGTTTAATGTTAATCACCAGTATTAAGTACATAACCAGTGCTATTTACAGCATTCAGAACCCAGACACACACACAAGTACCTTCAAAATTGAAATGTCTGTATTTACCAGTGTTGGGGAGTAAACTACACATAGTTCAACTAGTAATTTAACTACATTTTGCAGTATTTACATATACTTATTCACAAAGTAGTTTGGATGTAGTGAACTACTTTTTCAAAGTAACTATAGTTTTATTATGGGTAACTTTAGTGTAGCTTACCTTCTTCCAGTGTGAAGTAATTGGTAGCTTGGTAAACTATATTTGAGTAGCTTCCCCAACACCGGTATTTACACAATTAGTGTAAAAAAGTTAAAAAGGAAATCCCAGAAGGCAAGGCAGGTACAAAGTTCCGGTGTCCACCTCAAACACTTTCTCTTCCAAATAACATGCACTGTATTTGCTACAATCTCAAACATACTGTTATTAATTTAATTATACACAATTTAAACACAGCCATAATGATTCACTCTTTTTAGTGATCCACTCCTCAAACTCTATTTTGCTAACCTGTTTCCAGATCTGTTTGTGCCGTCTTGCCAACACCTATGGTCTTGTACAGAAATAAATCTGGGACCAGGCTATTGTTTTGCCACTGGCTCATCCACAATTATGATTGCAATACAAAGAATATGATTCGATCTGTACAAGTAAACCTGAATAATTTTTTTGATGAACAATGAACGTGAATTTAATAGTCTTAATATTACAGTCAATAAATCTTTCAATCTGTCATATAAACAACACGCCATCAAACTGATGTTGTACACCAAACCGCAACCGTAATGATGGCAACCATGTACTAGCTAAAACACCTGAATCTGGTCTGAAGCGGTATTAATCGATCTTGTATCAGTTTGTGGTGGCCTGGCCGGGCTCTGAACCAGGTCTGAGGCGAGCGGTCAATGGTGGCCTGGCCGGGCTCTGAACCAGGTCTGAGGCGAGCGGTCAATGGTGGCATAGGCCTTGGACCATCTGAAGTGGTCTTAAGCTGCCTTGTATCAGACAGTCTGTGTGGGCCTAAGTCTGAAGCAGTGTTCAGCCAAGCCTAGTCTGACCCTGAACTAGGTCTATCTCGGTTTGCCTCTCACAGCTTGGCCTTGGGGGTGCTCTCCAGCAGCATCCTCATGTCCAGCAAGGCCTGCTCCAGCCTCTCGGCCATGTGGGCCGCATTGGTCTCATTGCAGCTGTTGAACGCCGACACGGCAAAGTTGATGTGTTCTGCCATGGGGTTGTAGCACACGCCATAGCCGTCGGGTGCCACGGGTCCGAAGCACATCACACAGTCCGTCTTGGCTGGCACCTTTGGGGGAGGAGAAAGAAGGGGGGAGCGGGCAAGCTTACTTCTTACGGTATGAGCATTAGCTAGACCCCCTAAGTAGCCTCAGTAGCTAGACCCCCTAAGTAGCTAGACCCCCTAAGTAGCCTCAGTAGCTAGACCCCCTAAGTAGATTCAGTAGATAGTCATTAGAAGTTAGCTACATAGGGATCTAAGCTTGCTGGTGTAGGTATAAAAATGAGCAAACCAAGATGACACTTGGCTGACCCTAAGTGTCGGCCACTGACAACATTAGCTCAATAGCTAATTGTTAAGCTTCGCTACACCTGTCCCAATCGTGCAGGGCAGACAGACACGCAAGGAAAGAGTACTTCAGTACTACGGCACAGTGTTTTATCAACCAATTACGTCAGACTAGCAGTAATTCATCCAAAATGGTTTAATAAAAAACACTGTCACTGCATTGTCATATGGTTGTTCAGCCACCATATTGTGTTGCCAGATCGGAAAACAACAATGAGCGACAATGAAACGTCCCATAAGCTATTTACCTGGCTAGTGGAAAGGTTGTAGTGGTTGGCCACAGCGTACGAGGTGTCCATGAAGATCTCAGGCATGGAGGTCAGGTCTTCGATGGCCTGCAGCTTCAGCCCCAGAAGGTGTCGGTCTATGGCCTGGCCATGGATCGCCTGGACACAGCCAAACCATAGACATACATATTTATATCTAATATTCATACACATTGACGATGTGTTTAGGCTATATCATTGATCCAAACACACTGGGAAAACACACTTGACTTGTGCACTTCAAACCTTTTAATGTATTTTATTATAAGGGACTGCTAGTGTTCAGCGAATAGTGATTTTTGAGGTTGGTTTGGTTCTTAAAAAATAATCATTTTTATTTTTATTTCGATTCGTAATTTAATATATATATATATATATATATATATATATATATATATATATATATTTTTTTACATTAAATGTACTATGCGGATTGAATGCTGTAACACAGAATAAAACAATTAATAAAATGGTAATGACTGTCCATTACTGCTAATCCCTTATTAACCATAATTTATTCACATTACTTTAATAGGATGTTTCAGTTGTGTATATTACATTGGTTTAATTTGATGACTTTATTATTTCATTCAGTCATCATCTCATCTCTATAGAGCTGCTGCCTACGCTGTCTGACAACATCACTATTTTAGTAGTTCTTCAATGTAAATACTAACTATCAATCCCTTAGATCACGTATTTTCAGGAAGAGATACCTCGAAGTAGCTGCTTTCTATACCTCTCGATCACACGTTCTCTGTGTCTGCTCCACACTACTGAGGTATAGTAATCTCCACACAGACCGGACGAGTAGGCGGGCACGCAATGGATTATGGTCATTGTAGTTAATTACCATGTTTTCTGTGCTAAACTATGTGGAATATTGGCCTCCCTACTACATTGCACAGTTCGGGCTCGATCTTATTTATCTCTAGAGAAACTACAGCGCAATGTGCGCATTGAGCTCACAAAAAAAAAAACTAAATTCAAATTATTAAACCGACGTTTGTCAATTAGATGTTTAAAAAAACTAAAACTAACTACAGTAACTAACTAACGGTTAATCGCTCAGCACTAGTGAGTGCAGTACTCTGTCACTGATGAAGGTTGAGTAAATAGGGTGCCATAGGGTTGGGGTCAATTCCATTACAATTCTCCTCAGTGCTTTTCAATTAGGAACATTTGGAATATGGTTTAATTTCTGAATTGACTTGTTGGATTCAAACTTCTAACTTGTAATATCTACTGTGTGAGAAAGTTTCCATTCTGTCAGAACATGTTCTGGTTAAATCTCATGTATCCTATGGAGAGAAGGGCAACGGTCTGGTTTCAGTCAACAGATAAGGTAGGACAGCCGTGGATTAGGCAGGAGTGAGGAATGTGGGCCGAGGTCAGGTCAGATGAAGGGAGAAGGAACAGTCCTATGACATACACACATAGGAGGCAGGGCAATGACTACACCGAGGAGAGGCACCACTGAAGTTCCTGCCTAGCAACAGTTTCAAGCAGACCACCATAGTCCCTATGCCCAAGAACACTAAGGTAACCTGCCTAAATGACTACCGACCCGTAGCACTCACGTCCGTAGCCATGAAGTGCTTTGAAAGTCTGGTAATGGCTCACATCAACACCATTATCCCAGAAACCCTAGATCCACTCCAATTTGCATACCGCCCAAACAGATCCACAGATGATGCAATCTCTATTACACTCCACACTGCCTTTTCCCACCTGGACAAAAGGAATACCTACGTGAGAATGCTATTCATTGACTAAAGCTCAGCGTTCAACACTATAGTACCCTCAAAGCTCATCACTAAGCTAAGGATCCTGGGACTAAACACCTCCCTCTGCAACTGGATCCTGGACTTCCTGATGCGCCGCCCCCAGGTGGTGAGGGTAGGTAGCAACACATCTGCCACGCTGATCCTCAACCCTGGAGCTCCACAGGGGTGCGTGCTCAGTCCCCTCCTGTACTTCCTGTTAATCCCACGACTGCATGACCAGGCACAATTCCAACACCATCATTAAGTTTGCAGACGACACAACAGTGGTAGGCCTGATCACCGACCACGACGAGACAGCCTATAGGGAGGAGGTCAGAGACCTGGCCGGTGGTGCCAGAAGAACAACCTATCCCTCAACGTAACCAAGACTAAGGAGATGATTGTGGACTACAGGCGAAGGAGGACCGAGCACGCCCCCATTCTCAACGACAGGGCTGTAGTGGAGCAGGTTGAGAGCTTCAAGTTCCTTGGTGTCCACATCAACAACAAAACTAGAATGGTCCAAACACACCAAGACAGTCGTGAAGAGGGCACGACAAAGCCTATTCCCCCCCAGGAAACTAAAAAGGTTTGGCATGGGTCCTCAGATCCTCAAAAGGTTCTACAGCTGCAACATCGAGAGCATCCTGATGGGTTGCATCACTGCCTGGTACGGCAATTGCTCGGCCTCCGACCGCAAGGCACTACAAATGGTGGTGTGTACGGCCCAGTACATCACTGGGACTAAGCTGCCTGCCATCCAGGACCTCTACACCAGGCAGTGTCAGAGGAAGGTCCTAAAAATTGTCAAAGACCCCATCCACCCTAGTCATAGACTGTTCTCTCTACTACCGCATGGCAAGCGGTACCAGAGTGCTAAGTCTAGGACAAAAAGGCTTCTCAACAGTTTTTACCCCCAAGCCATAAGACTCCTGAACAGGTAATCAAATGGCTACCCGGACTATTTGCATTGTGTGCCCCCCCCCCAACCCCTCTTTTACACTGCTGCTACTCTCTGTTTATCATATATGCATAGTCACTTTAACTATACATTCATGTACATACCTACCTCAATTGGCTCGACCAACCAGTGCCCCCGCACATTGGCTAACTGGTCTATCTGCATTGTGTCCCGCCACCCACCACCCGCCAACCCCTCTTTTACGCTACTGCTACTCTCTGTTTATAATATATGCATAGTCACTTTAACCATATCTACATGTACATACTACCTCAATCAGCCCGACTAACCGGTGCCTGTATATAGCCTCGCTACTTTTATTTTTCACTGTCTTTTTACTGTTGTTTTTATTTCTTTACTTACAGTGGGGCAAAAAAGTATTTAGTCAGCCACCAATTGTGCAAGTTCTCCCACTTAAAAAGATGAGAGAGGCCTGTAATTTTCATCATAGGTACACTTCAACTATGACAGACAAAATGAGATTTTTTTCCCCAGAAAATCACATTGTAGGATTTTTTATGAATTTATTTGCAAATTATGGTGGAAAATAAGTATTTGGTCACCTACAAACAAGCAAGATTTCTGGCTCTTACAGACCTGTAACTTCTTCTTTAAGAGGCTCCTCTGTCCTTCACTCATTACCTGTATTAATGGCACCTGTTTGAACTTGTTATCAGTATAAAAGACACCTGTCCACAACCTCAAACAGTCACACTCCAAACTCCACTATGGCCAAGACCAAAGAGCTGTCAAACGACACCAGAAACAAAATTGTAGACCTGCACCAGGCTGGGAAGACTGAATCTGCAATAGGTAAGCAGCTTGGTTTGAAGAAATCAACTGTGGGAGCAATTATTAGGAAATGGAAGACATACAAGACCACTGATAATCTCCCTCGATCTGGGGCTCCACGCAAGATCTCACCCCGTGGGGTCAAAATGATCACAAGAACGGTGAGCAAAAATCCCAGAACCACACGGGGGGACCTAGTGAATGACCTGCAGAGAGCTGGGACCAAAGTAACAAAGCCTACCATCAGTAACACACTACGCCACCAGGGACTCAAATCCTGCAGTGCCAGACGTGTCCCCCTGCTTAAGCCAGTACATGTCCAGGCCCATCTGAAGTTTGCTAGAGAGCATTTGGATGATCCAGAAGAAGATTGGGAGAATGTCATATGGTCAGATGAAACCAAAATAGAACTTTTTGGTAAAAACTCAACTCGTCGTGTTTGGAGGACAAAGAATGCTGAGTTGCATCCAAAGAACACCATACCTACTGTGAAGCATGGGGGTGGAAACATCATGCTTTGGGGCTGTTTTTCTGCAAAGGGACCAGGACGACTGATCTGTCTGTGTAAAGGAAAGAATGAATGGGGCCATGTATCGTGAGATTTTGAGTGAAAACCTCCTTCCATCAGCAAGGGCATTGAAGATGAAACGTGGCTGGGTCTTTCAGCATGACAATGATCCCAAACACACCGCCCGGGCAACGAAGGAGTGGCTTCGTAAGAAGCATTTCAAGGTCCTGGAGTGGCCTAACCAGTCTCCAGATCTCAACCCCATAGAAAATCTTTGGAGGGAGTTGAAAGTCCGTGTTGCCCAGCAACAGCCCCAAAACATCACTGCTCTAGAGGAGATCTGCATGGAGGAATGGGCCAAAATACCAGCAACAGTGTGTGAAAACCTTGTGAAGACTTACAGAAAACGTTTGACCTCTGTCATTGCCAACAAAGGGTATATAACAAAGTATTGAGATAAACTTTTGTTATTGACCAAATACTTATTTTCCACCATAATTTGCAAATAAATTCATTAAGAATCCTACAATGTGATTTTCTGGATTTTCTTTTCTCATTTTGTCTGTCATAGTTGAAGTGTACCTATGATGAAAATTACAGGCCTCTCATCTTTTTAAGTGGGAGAACTTGCACAATTGGTGGCTGACTAAATACTTTTTTGCCCCACTGTACCTATTGTTCACCTAATACCTTTTTTGCAATGTTGGTTAGAGCCTGTAGGTAAGCATTTCACTGTAAGGTCTACCCCTGTTGTATTCGGTGCACGTGACAAATAAACTTTGATTTGATAGATGTGCAAGGAGTTGACTCCGCCCAGTAGAGGGTATACATATGTACTTGTGTAAACATGTCATTGTCTTATGCAGCTGTGTGACCCAGTGGGTGAATAAACTTGGTTTGAGCTTTATTAGTCGTCCGTGAGTTTTTGTTTGTCAGACAGACCGGAATCGAAATGAAATTGACCCCAAGCCTGTTGTGTGGGTATCTATCCTTTCTATTAGACTGTGCAGCACTCACTCACCATGTCAGTGTATGCCCGGTGGGCTTTCACAGCCTTCTCCAGTAGGGTCACTTTTTCTATATTCTGTTTGGCTGGGTCGTCCATGGCCTTGACGAAATTAGCAGAGTCGATGGAGCAGGAGCGGATGGTGTCGGTGCGACCCAGCTTGAACATACGCAGAGACGCGCTCTCATAGGTGGCACAGCACCGCTGATACATCCTGAGAGAAAGAGATCCCAGTTATATTGCATTGGTACAGTTTAAGGCTGGTAGGAGTTAGGTTAGAGAATATTTTGCTCTCTGGTGCCCTCAACTGGTCATTGCCAAACAATGCAGGCCTAAAAAATCCCTGTTAAATCACATTTTATTTGTCACATGCGCCAAATACAACAGGTGTAGACCTTAGTGAAATGCTTACTTACAAGCCCTTAACCAACAATGCAGTTCAAAAAAAAAAAGGTAAGAGATAAGAATAACAAATAATTAAAGGGGTATCATCTCATGCAAGACCAAGGGAGTAATCTATCTCATCACATGTTTATGTGGAAAAGCCTACGTAGGACAAACAAAAATACAATTAAAACAACGCAGAGCTGAACCCCACAGCTCAATCAGGTGTAAGAACATTGACTATCCAGTAGCAGCTCACTTTGTTGAAGCTAACCATCCCATCTCCTTCCTCAAATACACAGGCATAGAGCATGTTGCTCTACTAAGGAGAGGAGGTAACATCGAGATCCTACTACTACAAAAGGAGGCTTACTGGATATCCTATCTAATAACATTGCCATCTAGTGGTCTGAATATTGACATTTGATCTCAGGCCTTTCTTATGAACAATTCTCTATTTTATGAACAAGTCTTAGAAATTGATGTATTCTTTCTACAGCTTATTAGCGTAAACCCTGTTGATGATGCTTATTATGCATTAAGGTTGAACCAAAAGATTACATGTAACAAATATAAATGAAATAGGAAACAATTAAATATGTGAAATTTAATTAAACAATAATGTATGTTGATGCTAATATTATGTACCACTCAATTATGTTTCCATATGATAATAGCCTAATATATTTAATATTGCACAAACTATTGTTTAACAGTTTCACGCAATTCATTCTAATTAACTTAATCATTATGACACACCCCTCACTATTGTCATTGGTTGCACTGTTTGTCTTCATAACCTGGTTCAAGTATTCATGACATTACCCTGAAGAAGGCACAGTGATGCCGAAACGTTTGTGATTTACCCAATAAATTATTGGGAGTTTATATAGAGTGTGCGACTCTATTTCTATAGTTTATTCGCCGTTAGTCAGCACCTCCACACAAAATAATTTTTCTGGGTGTGCGCCAGCTCATATTTTTATTAAACAATGCAGGCATGACATAGGTCTTGTATCCTTGTTGAAAACCAGGATTCACTAAATGTGAAGCCTGGGGAAGTTCATGGTAGAAAGTTAGCTAAATAGCGGTGGGAATCTGCTGTAAATCAAAGGTGCTTACTAGATTAGTGTCGTATGTGCAACAGTGTGTGAGGAGGGCCAGGAAATCACTGATTAAATCACAAAATATGTTGATCAATGTCGATTGTATGTGTAGAACACACTTTTGGCAAAACACAATTCAGCTTTTCCTCCAGGGTTTCTTCCATTTCCTGCACTGTTGTAAACTAGCATACTGAACAACTCCGCAAAATGTGTCCTACCCAGTCTAAAAACAGTGATGATAACATAACACGTAGCACCAGCAGTGAGCACCAACGGCATGTGGGAGAGGGTTCTTGAAATGTAACATCCAATAAAAAAAAAGAGTTCCATTCAAACCGTTTTGACTAAGACACAATTCTCTAAAAGTCGAAGGGAGGCGTGACAATGTGATTTTGGAGGTGTGGCTACACGAGACTATTTGCAGTGTAACTGAAATAAGAACGGAAACATAATTAGCATAGTGCGTATCCTCACCTGTAGTAGGCCAGCTGTAGTCCCATCTGGATGAAGGCATCGGGGCTCATCTTGTGGGTCTTGGGGACGTTCTTGCCAAAGTGGGAGAAAACAATGACTTTGACATCCAGGTCATGAACCATTCTGGGGGGTAGATGTCACAACGCAGAATATTACAGGGAAGGCCTATACAAATATATTAATTCATAATTGAATACATCCAAACTATTTTTCTGAAATATATCCATAGGCCTGTATAATATTTAACTAAGGTCTGGAAAATAAGACTGGTTGATTCAGGTGTGTTAGCGCTGGGCTGGAAAAAAAGCCGGGACCCCTGTAGCCCTCCAGGACCAAGGCATGTATGTAGCAGAGGAGGCTGGTGGGCGGAGCTATAGAAGGATGGGCTCCTTGTAATGGCTAGAATGGTATTAATGGAACAGAGTCAAACGTGCGGTTTCCATATGTTTGATTACAGTGAGCCATTACTGTGAGCCCCAATCCTCCTATATCTCCCCCCACCAGCCTCCTCTGGTATGTAGCACGTAGCTAGCTCTCACACATAGAACTAGAACACACCTTTCTATGTACTGTATATACAGTTGAAGTCGGAAGTGTACATACACTGAGGTTGGAGTCATGAAAACTCGTTTTTCAACCACTCCACAAATTTCTTGTTAACAAACTAGTTTTGGCAAGTCTACTTTGTGCATGACACAAGTAATTTTCCCAACAATTGTTTACAGACAGATTATTTCACTTATAATTCACTGCATCACAATTCCAGTGGGTCAGAAGTTTACATACACTAAGTTGACTGTTTCTTTAAACAGCTTGGAAAATTCCAGAACATTATGTGCTTCTTTGCTTGACATCAGGGAAAATCTAAAGAAATCAGCCAAGACCTCAGAAAAAAAAATTGTAGACCTCCACAAGTCTGGCTCATCCTTGGAAGCAATTTCCAAACGCCTGAAGGTACCACGTTCATCTGTACAAACAATAGTACGCAAGTATAAACACCATGGGACCACGCAGCTGTCATACCGCTCAGGAAGGAGATGCGTTCTGTCTCCTAGAGATTAACGTATTTTGGTGCGAAAAGTGCAAATCAATCCCAGAACAACAGCAAAGGACCTTGTGAAGATGCTGGAGGAAACATGTACAAAAAGTATCTATATCCACAGTAAAACGAGTCCTATATCGACATAACCTGAAAGGCCGCTCAGCAAGGAAGAGGCCACTGCTCCAAAACCGCCATAAAAAAAGAAACAGACTACGGTTTGCAACTGCACATGGGGACAAAGATCATACTTTTTGGAAAAATGTTCTCTGGTCTGATGAAACAAAAATAGAACTGTTTGGCCATAATGACCATCGTTATGTTTGGAGGAGAAAGGGGGAGGCTTGCAAGCCGAAGAACACCATCCCAACCGTGAAGCACGGGGGTGGCAGCATCATGTTGTGGGGGTGCTTTGCTGCAGGAAGATCTGGTGCACTTCACAAAAAAGATGGCATCATGAGGTAGGAAAATGATGTGAATATATTGAAGAAACATCTCAAGACATCAGTCAGGAAGTTAAAGCTTGGTCTTTGGGTCTTTCAAATGGACAATGACCCCAAGCATACATCCAAAGTTGTGGCAAAATGCTTAAGGACAACAAAGTCAGGGTATTGGAGTGGCCATCACAAAGCCCTGACCTCAATCCTATAGAAAATTTGTGGGCAGAACTGAAAAAGCGTTGTTCGAGCAAGGAGGCCTACAAACCTGACTCAGTTACAGCAGCTCTGTCAGGAGGAATGGGCCACAATTCACCCAACTTATTGTGGGAAGCTTGTGGAAGGCTATCAAAAACGTTTGACCCAAGTTAAACAATTTAAAAGGCAATGCTACCAAATACTAATTGAGTGTATGTAAACTTCTGACCCACTAGGAATGTGATGAAAGAAATAAATGCTGAAATAAATCACTACTATTATTCTGACATTTCACATTCTTAAAATAAAGTGGTGATACTAACTGACCTAAGACAGGGAATTTTTACTCTGATTAAGTGTCAGGAATTGTGAAAAACTGAGTTTAAATGTATTTGGCTAAGGTGTCTGTAAACTTCCGACTTCAACTGTATCTACACTCTCACATGTTCATGTTCTGCTTGGCCTTCTCAATGTCCTTCTTGATCTCTGGCGTGATGTTAAAGCGTAGTTTCTGAGGCATCGGCAGGGGGACCATGGGGGTACGCACCATCTCAGACTTCTTCCTGGTAGATCACAAACATGACAGGAAACAAGTACCATGACCTGAGGGTTAAGGGAATTAGACCTGCAGACACGATGGCGCAGATCAACATTTCCCACAAATCTTCCATTGACGTCAATAAATTATTTTACATGTCTGAAGTAGAGTTGGCCAAAGATTGACAGAAGATCTCCTTTGTTGCTGCTCTACACAAAGTCAGCACGACAGGGATGAGCGAGTGATTGAAGAGACCGTGTTTTGTAAATGAATGAGATGACCCAACAGTGTACTTACGTGTACTCGACGACGTGGTCAATCAAGGACACGATAGGCGGGCCTTCAGCAGGGGCGTGCTCATACATCAGACCACATGACCCGTCCTCTCCAATGATAAACTGGAAACGGGAAAGTCAGGAACACTTGACAACACAGACTCAGGGATTTCAGTCAAATAAGTTCAGTGTTTAAAAAATAAAATGCAGTACCAGTCAAAAGTTTGGATACACCTACTCATTCCAGGGTTTTTCTTTATTTTTACTATTTTCTACTTCAAGAAGAGGAAGATACATACAGTGTGTATGTGTGTGTGTATTCTGTGTGAGTTAATGTACATGTTGCCACTGTTCCAGCGACTGCCCCCACCGTGGAGCATCGGTGTGTGTGTGTAGCGTCACCTGCAAAGTCTTGTCGAACCAGCGGTTGCCACTGTTCCAGCGACTGCCCCCACCGTGGAGCATCTGGACAGCGGCTCGGCTGCGGTACAGCTCGTCTGAGACGCAGGGCATGGGAGCATCCAGACACACTGTGAAGATGCTCTTCTGGATGGCCCGCACAGAGTCTTTGTTCGTCTTATCTAAGTGGAGAAAAGGACGAACACCAACCTACTTGTTATTCACACTTACCCAAACCCAGTTGTAAACACAGTTCTAATCTAATTTGACTCCAGTTCTAAACCACTTCTCACCTCTGACCCAGTTCTTCCACATCAGCACAGTTGAAGTGAATGGATTCAAAGAGAGGAAACCACTATATTGAGACAGCCCCTTTCCCTGTGATGGGTTCTGACTTCTAAACTTGAAAAATGTAAATATCCTTATTCATGTTACTGAGGGAGAGAGGGGAATGTAGAATGTTTACATTCTGTCAGAACATGATCATGTTAGACATCAGATATCCTATGGAAAGGGGAACGGGCCACAGTCTGGTACAAGTCAACAGGAAAGCCGTGAGTTGGGGAGGATTGAGGAATATGGGCCGAGGTCACGTCGAATGAAGAACAGATCTCACTAAAGTCCTGTCTAGCAACAGAGGTGTATTGGCTATCCAGATGAGGAGGAGACTCAGCATAGGAGGAAGGTTTAAATACCAGTGCTTGTGTAAATAAGTCTTTGTCTGTTCAGCTGTCTGACCCATTGGGTGAATAAACTTGGTTTGAGCTTTCCTTAGTTGTCCATTAGGTGCTGACAAACTGAGTAAAAACTAACAGCTGCCTTTGCACCACCTCATCTACTTGTTTTCTCACCCTTGATGAGGTTGTTGTAGGCCTTGCCCCAGCTGTTGCGTTGGTTAGAGGTGAGGATGCCGATGGGCTCCTTGTTGGTCTGCAGGGACGAGCTCCAAACCTTCTCCAGTTGCATGTACAACTGGTCTACCGTCAGCGGGGTGCCATCACTGTTGTACACGTCAAGGACAAAGAACTGATGGAGTAGAGACAGGAGAGAGAGTGAGACAAAGTATGTATTCACAATTAACTTGTAGACAGAAGAAAATGCTCAACCTGGGTCATGAGCCAAACGGTCTGAAACAGGGTGAGACTACTTGGCCTTGTCCAATAAAAAAATGCTCAGTTTTCAGATGCATGTTTCCTGTAGCGTACAATAATGACCACCACACTGATTTAGCAAGGTGTACAGTAGCTGTGATGTCTAAACAATCAACTGCATCGGAGTTAAAGAGTGTGCAGATGAATTATTTTCTTTGTAATTACACATTGACAAAGCGTGAAATAAACACCTTTGGACTACACTAAATTCCATAGGTCTTTCTTGGTTTACCTGGAAGTTGTGCACCACAGTGATGTGAGTGGGAGGCCTGGAGCGATGGGCATGGTTGACCGAGTCCCTCTTCAGGCCGGGGACGCGACATGAGGACAGGACCTGATAGTACTGGTTCATACACAACTGCTTCCCACCCAGGTACTCCACTGGTAACGTCTCACTGTGGACCGAGCAATGAGAGGTGGATGGTCAAACATACATTTACGGACTCATTGAAGTTCTTCAACTATTAAGATAGACATTTTCTTGAACATTCAGTCATAAGGCTTATATAATGATTCCATAATTATGACAAACGGTAACGACAACTGATGTCAACTTGTGGCAATAAACTTAAAGATCAACTATGCAGGAATCGCTCCGCCATTTCCTGGTTGCTAAAATTTGAATAGTTCACCTAATTTCAGTTTATGTGAGAAAACAAGCCAGTATGGTATAGAGAATCATTGTACCATCTAAACCGCTGTGAAATATATTTTTGTTATTGTATTTTCAGCTGGTGTACAAAACCCAAAGTAAAAGATTTAAAATAGGAAGCATAGAAATAGAGCACATGGAACAGATCTACTGCTTCTTAGACTTGCTGTCAATGAGATACAAATGTGAGTTAGAGACCTGTCAATGTGATTGTTTTTCTTAGGTCGCCCAAAAAGTTACATATTGCAGCTTTAACAGTGATTAAACTGTGATCTCTAAGTAAAGCTAGATAAAGCAGTCTGCTGCCAACCAGACATATCTCAAGTGTGTGAGCGCTGTTTATTTGAGACTAAATTGATTTTATTGATGTATTATATTAAGTTAAAATAAAAGTGTTCAATCAGTATTGTTGTAATTGTCATTATTACAAATATATGTAAATAAAAATCGTCCGATTAATCGGTATCAGCTTTTTTTGGTCCTCCAATCGGTATCGGCGTTTGAAAAATCATAATCAGTCGACCTCTATTTTGAACACTCAGTGTATATTATAAAACAGTGAGGATGAATCAGATCATTTTTATTATATATATCTGTATAATATATTTGGCTATACTATATTTATAGCTATATATACCATGAGGAATATATATATATATATATATATATATATATATATATGGTATAGTTATAAATATAGTATAACCTAATACACTTAAAATAGTATAAACAAATATATTATACAGATATATAATAAAAATGATCTGATTCATCCTCACTGTTTTATAATATACACTGAGTGTTCAAAATAGAGGTCGACTGATTATGATTTTTCAAACGCCGATACCGGCGATATACGATTTCAAACGCCGATATATATATATATATATATATATATATATATATATATATATATATTATATAAATATATATATATAAATAAATAAATAGAATATATATTTGTAATATTGACAAATACAACAATACTGATTGAACACTTATTTTAACTTAATATAATTCATCAATAAAATCTATTTAGTCTCAAATAAATAATGAAACATGTTCAATTTGGTTTAAATAATGCAAAAACAAAGTGTTGGAGAAGAGAGTAAAAGTGCAATATTTGCCATGTAAAAAAGCTAACGTTTAAGTTCCTTGCTCAGAACATGAGAACATATGAAGGCTGGTGGTTCCTTTTAACATGAGTTTTCAATATTCCCAGGTAAGAAGTTTTAGGTTGTAGTTATTATAGGAATTATAGGACTATTTCTCTCTATACCATTTGTATTTCATATACCATTGACTTCTTATAGGCACTATAGTACTGCCAGCCTAATCTCGGGAGTTGATAGGCTTGAAGTCATAAACAGCGCAATGCTTGAAGCACAGCGAAGAGCTGCTGGCAAATGCAGGTAAGTGCTGTTTGAATGAATGCTTACGAGCCTGCTGCTGCTTACCACCGCCCAGTCAGACTGTTCTATCGAATATCAAATCATAGACTTAATTATAATATAATAACACAGAAATACGAGCCTTAGATCATTAATATGGTCAAATCCAGAAACGATCATTTCGAAAACAAAAATTTTATTCTTTCAGTGAAATACGGAAC
The DNA here is from genome assembly GCF_016432855.1 of Salvelinus namaycush. Taxonomy (NCBI): domain Eukaryota; kingdom Metazoa; phylum Chordata; class Actinopteri; order Salmoniformes; family Salmonidae; genus Salvelinus; species Salvelinus namaycush. The sequence continues at coordinate 18,411,438 of NC_052337.1, read as the reverse complement.
CGTTACGTATTTTATCTAACGGGTGGCATCCATAAGTCTAAATATTGCTGTTACATTGCACAACCTTCAAATGTTATGTCATAAATATGTACAATTCTGGCAAATTAATTACGGTCTTTGTTAGAAAGAAATGGTCTTCACACAGTTCGCAACAAGCCAGGCAGCCCAAACTGCTGCATATACCCTGACTCTGCTTGCACAGAACGCAAGAGAAGTGACAATTTCCCTAGCTAAAAGAAATTCACGTTAGAAGGCAATATTAACTAAATATGCAGGTTTAAAAAGATATACTTGTGTACTGATTTTAAGAAAGGCATTGATGTTTATGGTTAGGTACATTGGTGCAACGACAGTGCTTTTTTCGCAAATGCGCTTGTTAAATCATCACCTGTTTGGCGAAGTAGGCTGTGATTCGATGATACATTAACAGGCACCGCATCGAATATATGCAACGCAGATCAAGCTAGATAAACTAGTAATATCATCAACCATGTGTAGTTAACTGGTGATTATGTTAAGACTGATTGTTTTTTTATAAGTTTAATGCTAGCTAGCAACTTACCTTGGCTCCGTGCTGCACATGCGTAACAGGTAGTCAGCCTGCCACGCAGTCTCCTCGTGGAGGGCAATGTAATCGGCCATAAACGGTGTCCAAAAATGCCAATTACCGTTTGAACATGAAAATTTGAAATCGGCCCTAATTAATCGGCCATTCCGATTAATCAGTCGACCTCTAGTTCAAAACATTAAGAACACTATCCTAATTTCGAGTTGCACCCCCTTTTGCTCTCAGAACAGCCTCAATTCGTTGGGGCATGGACTCTACAAGGGGTCAAAAGCGTTCCACAGGGATGCAGGCCCATGTTGACTCCAATTTTTTTTTTCTTTTTTAGGGGTGGATCAGCTTAATATTGCGGAAAGAATGTTGCTTCCAATGTAATTGTCTGCATCATTTCCAATCCCCCATATTTTTGGGGGTAAATATATATATCCATACACGTATGCATACATATACACATATATACATACACATACCTATATAGACATACATACTTTTTTAAAGAATATACCTTTATTATTATTCCCCGCAAACCCTACCACCGATCCCCCAATTGGAGTAAACTGATAAACATTTCTGTTTTTACCTTCAATTTATACATCTTATACACATTTTACAGACACAGTCTACTTTATAATAGTTCTCTCGTTTGTTCTTAGTCCTTCCTCTATTTCTGTTGTCCATCCAGTTTGATTTCCACTTGTAACTGTGCTATTTCACAAAAGCTCCGCACCTATACACATTTCACAGATCCCGTATGCCCTACATTGTTTATCTTGTTATTAGTCCCACCCTTCAGCTCCACTCAACCCTTCCTATCTATCTTCCAACATCATCCATTTCGGATTTTTATTTGCCATATATTTTTCAACTGTGCTGTGATGCTTCACAAAAGATTTGAATCTTCCTATCCTCATAGCTTCCACGGATTGTAAATTAAAAATAAACATTTTTGCTAAAATAATTAATATATTATTGATTGATTGACTATGGCTTTTCAAATCCCCCAGTATTGCTATCTGTAGCGTTAGTTCTACGCAAATGTTGCAATTCTTCAGCCATTCCTGGACCTGTGACCAAAAACGAGCTACATACGGACAATACCAAAATAAATGATCTAGTGACTCTGCCTCCTCACAGCAGAATCTGCAGAGCTGGGAAGATTGTATCCCACATATATATAACATTCTATTAGTTGCAAGAATTTTGTACAGTAATTTAAATTGAAAAATTCGAAGTTTTGAATCCGGCGTTGTTTTGCGTATCAATTCATAAACCATGTGCCATGGAATGGGTACATCGAAAATCTCTTCCCAACTATTTTGCAATTTATATGGCACAGCTGTCAGTTTTTTGGTCCTTAAATGAAATTGGTATATGTTTTTATTTATCACACTTTTCTTTAACCATTTATGTTCTTTAATATAGGGCCGACATACAAGTTCCTTACTTTTTTCCCCTTCTACTTGCCTCTTCCATTTTTGTGGTAATGCTGCAATTAATTGGTTGTAATTTTGGGTAGAGCAGACATTTCCATATGTCTGTGTTAGCTGCATGTGTGACATTACTCCACCAGTCCTATTTATGATATCATTCACAAAAATTATACCTTTTTTAAAAAAATTCTTCGATAAATACAGTTTTTTTAATCAATTACTATATTTGAATTTAACCACAATATTTGTTGTACTATTTGTTCCGTCCTTTCAGGTGGATTAAACTGAAATTGCAACCAACTTTCTAAGGCTTGTTTAAAAAATATAAGATAATAAGATATTTTGGAGATTATTTCCTTTTCAAACAACCGAAAGTGAGCAGGTGTAATCTGAATAAAGGGAAAAAGGCCCTTCTTGAACATAGGATGAGACATTCGTACCAATTTACTAGAGAACCAGTTTGGATTTAAGTATAACTTTTGTATGACTGATGCCTTTAGTGAGAGGTCTAATGCTTTAATATTTAATAATTTCTGCCCTCCGAATTCATATTCGTTATATAAATAGGCCCTTTTAATTTTATCTGGCTTGCCGTTCCAAATAAAATGGAATATTTTTTGTTCATATAATTTAAAAAGCAGGTCACTAGGTGTAGGCAAAACCATAAGCAAATAGGTAAACTGTGATATGATTAAAGAGTTAATCAGGGTGATTTTCCCACAAATAGACAGGTATGTTCCTTTCCATGGTAGCAAGATCTTATCTATTTTTGCTAACTTTCTATAAAAATTTATTGGAGTGAGATCATTTCTTTCTTTTGGGATTTGTATACCGAGTATGTCCACATCTCCGTCAGACCATTTAATTGGTAAACTACATGGCAATGTAAAATGTGTATTTTTTAGTGATCCAATACGTAATATGGTACATTTATCATAATTTGGTTTTAATCCAGAGAGGATAGCAAATGTATCTAGATCCTCTAAGAGGCCGTGGAGAGACTCTAGTTGTGGTTTTAAAAGAAAACATGAATCATCAGCGTACAATGACACCTTAGTTTTTAGGCCCTGGATTTCTAATCCCTTAATATTAATGTTTGATCTAATTTTAACAGCTAACATTTCGATGGCAATAATAAATAGATATGCCGATAGTGGACAACCTTGTTTTACTCCTCTAGATAGTTTAAAACTTTCTGAGATGTAGCCATTATTTACTATTTTACACCTAGGGTTACTATACATAATTTTAACCCATTTTATAAGAGATTCCCCAAAATTGAAATATTCTAGGCATTTATATATAAACTCCAGTCGTACTTTATCAAAAGCCTTTTCAAAATCAGCTATGAAAACCAGCCCTGGTGTCCCCGATATTTCAAAGTGTTCTATTGTTTCCAGTACTTGCCTTATATTATCTCCAATGTATCGTCCATGTAAAAAACCTGTCTGATTAGGATGAATAATATCTGACAAAACTTTTTTTATTCTATGCGCCAAGCATTTTGCTAGGATTTTTGCATCACAACACTGAAGTGTAAGAGGTCTCCAATTTTTTAAATGGACTGGATCTTTATATATACCACTTGGGTCCTGTTTCAGTAATAATGATATCACACCTTCTTGTTGCGTGTCTGATAATCTATCATTTATATAGGAGTGGTTAAAACAAGCTAATAATGGTCCTTTGAGTATATCCCAAAAAAAATGGTATACTTCCACTGGTATGCCATCCAGCCCTGGAGCTTTCCCATCCCCAAAGGCCCCAATTGCATCAAGTAGTTCCTCCTCTGTAATTAGGCCTTCACATGAGTCCCTTTGCACAGATGTTAATTTTACATTATTAGTAGGAAAAAAATCCATACAATTAGTTTCAGTTAGTGGAGATGGAGGAGCCTGAAACGAAAACATATTCTTAAAGTACTTTACTTCCTCTTTCAAAATATCATTTGGTGAATCATGCGTGACTCCATCATTTGTAACAAGTTTTAATACATTTTTTTTGGTAGCATTTCTATATTGAAGATTGAAAAAGAATTTGGTGCATTTTTCCCCATATTCCATCCAGTTCGCTTTATTTTTATAATATATTACACTGGATCTTTCTTGAATAAGTTCCTCCATTTCTTTTTGTTTTTCCTCTAACTTATTCTGTGCCTCTATGGTACCGTTTTTATTGCTATCTAACTGTACTGTTAGTCCTTCAATTTCCTTTGTTAATATGGACTCTTTTGATCTAAATTCCCTTTGTTTTATAGATGAGTACTGAATTGCATGGCCTCTAAAGGCACACTTAAAAGTGTCCCATACAATATGGGGATCTGCTGTACCTATGTTATGTCTAAAAAAGTCAGTTATAAATTCTTCTGTCCTAGTTCTAAACAATTTATCATCTAGTAGGCTTTGATTAAATTTCCAATATCCTCGCCCACGTGGAAATTCTGTAAGAGTAATATATATGCCAATTATGTGATGGTCCGACCGCATTCTGTCCCCTATCAAACACTTTTTAACTTTTGGTGCCAGAGAGAATGATATAAGAAAGTAGTCAAGGCGACTAGCTTGATTAAGCCTCCGCCATGTATATCTCACTAGGTCAGGGTATTTAAGTCTCCATATATCCACTAATTCCAATATATCCATGACATTCCTGATTTCCTTAAGTGCCTGAGGGTGATAGTTTGTAGTGTGATTTCCTTTCCGGTCCATAGAGGTATTTAAGACCGTATTAAAATCTCCCACTATAATAATAGAGTCTAGTGTTGCTTGTAGAGTTGATACATTCTTATATATATTGTCAAAGAAGCTTGGATCATCATTATTCGGACCGTATAGGTTAATAAGCCATATCTGTTTATTGTCCAATAACATATTTAAAATAATCCATCTACCTTGAGGATCTGTTTGGACAAGTTGCACATTTGGATCAAAATTATTGTTAATTAAAACCATCACCCCTTTTGAATTTCTTCGCCCATGGGAGAAATATATTTCGCCCCCCCAGTTCTTTTTCCACAAAACTTCATCTAAAACTGTTGAATGGGTTTCCTGTAAACAATAGATATTATAATCCTTCTCTTTTAGCCAGGTAAATACTGATCGTCTTTTCTTATTATCTGCTAAGCCATTACAATTGTAACTGGCTATACTTATTTCACCACTTACCATAATGAGACACACCTTTCAATTATTTTTATCAAAATATATGTTTGTAAACGTCCTATTAAAAAGTAACATAATGATTGAGTGTCTATATAGTTGTACCATGATATTTGCATTTCTACTAAGTAAACCTCCAATTGGTCCCTACTATTCCACCCACTAAAAGCCCTCCTCATCCCGAGTTGGGTTGTCATCCCAATGCCCGGCAGACCACCCTCGACCCCCTGTATCCCATAGCCCTGGACCGACTGGGATCCATCCTTTGAAAAGAGCACACAGTGCCATTTACCGAACCGAAGTAGATCCATTGCCAAATGCATTTCCATCGCCCTCACCTCGATTTGTATTACATATTGCTGTGGATCATCCTCTATAGTCCCTAACATCTTTTACTTCTTCCTTCGCAACAGTTGTGGGATACACACATACACCCACACACATTCAGCCCTTACCCCCACACAACCATAAGCTCACTTTCTCAACAATTGCACCATCCCAGAGCCCAACTCAAGATAGGTCATGATTTACAAATGTACTTGCAGTTGCAGCTGCATGAGAAGGCCTGCAAGACCGCGCAAAAAATGAGCATAAATGTAGAGATTTATTTACCATTGTCACATCCTAGATGATGGAGGTCAAATGTACACCTTCTTCCTGAAACACCCACAATACGGTCATCCGTCATGACCATGTTCCCAAGCATCTCCATGCAGTCGGACTTTGATTTCGTGCCACCAGGGCCACAATAATATACCCCCTCTCTGAATGTCCGAGTGTGACCCCCTCCCCATGGGATTATGTTAAGTTGGCTGGATGTCCTTTGGGTGGTGGACCAGAATTTATACACACAGGAAACTGTGAAAAACCCAGCAGCATTGCAGCTCGACACAAACTGGTGAGCCTGGCACCTACTACCATACCCCGTTCAGAGGCAGTTAAATCTTTTGTCTTGCCCATTCACCCTCTGAATGGCACACATACACAATCTATGTCTCCATTGTCTCAAGGCTTAATTTTTTTTTTTTTTTAACTTTATTTAACCCCCCCCTTCATCTACACTGATTGAAGTGGATTTAACAAGTGACATCAATAAGGGATCATATAAACTGACCAGGTGAAAGCTATGTCATGGAAAGAGGTGTTCATAATGTTTTGCATTGTCAGCGTATAGGCACTATCAATGCTAACTTTCAAACACTAACTTCTTAGCATTTGTGGCAGAACTTCAATGCAAGTTAATGGTATTTATTTTTTACAATTTTTGTAATCCATGTCCAAATCATATACAAGTAGCTTAATTGAGCCAGAAATGTTAAGTAAGCATTTGAAACAGTGACCAGCTAAATAAAACCAAAGCTTAGATTGCTGTCATACCTTACATACCGTGCCTTCGGAAAGTATTCAAACCCCGTTACTTTTTCAAAATGTTACGCTGCAGGCTTATTCTAAAATAGATTTAAAAAAAGAAAATCCTCAGCAATCTACACACAATACTCCATAATGGCAAAGTGAAAATAGTTTTGAAATTTTACCAAATGTATTCAAATAGAAAACAGAAATACCTTATTTACAAAAGTATTCAGACCCTTTGCTATGAGACTCGAAATTGAACTCAGGTGCATCCTGGTTCCATTGATCATCCTTGAGATGTTTCTACAACTTGACTGGAGTCCACCTATGGTAAATTCAATTGATTGTACATGATTTGGAAGGGCACACACAACTGTCAAGAAAAAGTCCCACAGTTGACAGTGCACGTCACAACAAAAACCAAGCCATGAGGTCTAAAGAATTGTCCGTAGAGCTCAATGACAGGATTGTGTCAAGGCACAGATCTGGGAAAGGGTACCAAAACACTTCTGCAGCATTGAAGGTCCCCAAGAACACAGTGCCCTCCATCATTCTTAAAATGGAAGAAGTTTGGAACCACCAAGACTCTTCCTAGAGCTGGCTGCCCGGCCAAACTGAGCAATCAGGGGAGAAGGGCCTTGGTCAGGGAGGTGACCAAGAACCCGATGGCCACTGACAGAGCTCTAGAGCACTCCACCAATCAGGCCTTTATGCTAGAGTGGCCATACAGAAGCCACTCCCGCATGGAGTTTGCCAAAATGCACCCAAAGACTCTCAGGCCATGAGAAACAAGATTCTCTGGTCTGATGAAACCAAGATTTAACTCTTTGGCATGAATGCCAAGCGTCACATCTAGCAGAAACCTGGCACCATCCCTACGGTGAAGCATGGTGGTGGCAGCATCATGCTGTAGAGATGTTTTTCTGTGGCAGAGACTGGGAGACTAGTCAGAATCAAGGGAAAGATGAATGGAGCAAAGTACAGAGAGATCCTTGATTAAAACCTGCTCCAGAGCGCTCAGGACCTCACACTGGGGCGAAGGTTCACCTTCCAACAGGACAACGACCCTAAGCATACAGCCAAGACAATGCAGGAGTGGCTTCGGGACAAGTCTCTGAATGTGCTTGAGTGGCCCAGCCAGAGCCCGGACTTAAACCCGATCGAACATCTCTGGAGACCTGAAAACATCGACACTCTTCATCCAACCTGACAGAGCTTGAGAGGATCTGCAGAGAAGAATGTGAGAAAGTCCCCAAATACAGGTGTGCCAAGCTTGTAGTCTCATACCCAAGATGACACAATGCTGTTGTCGCTGACAAAAGATGCTTTCAGGGCCTGAATACTTATATAAATTTTATATTTTTTTTATATAAATTAGCAAACATTTCTAAAAACCTGTTTTTACTTTGTTATTATGGATTATTGTGTGTAGATTGATCAGGGGGAAAAAAACATTTAAATACATTTTAGAATAAGGCTGCTACGTAACAAAATGCGGAAAATACAAAGGTTCTGAATACTTTCCGAAGGCACTGTATATACAGTACCAGTCAAAAGTTTGGACACACCTACTCATTCCAGTGATTTTTAAAAACTTTTTAGTATTTTCTACATTGTAGAATAACAGTGTGGACATCAAAACTATGAAATAACATATGGAATCATGTAACCAAAAAAAGTGTTAAACAAATCAAAATATATTTTATATTTGAGAGATTCTTCAAAGTAGCCACCCTTTGCCTTGATGACAGCTTTGCAAACTCTTGCACATTCTCTCAACTAGCTTCATGATGTAGTCACCTGGAATGCACTTCAATTAACAGGTGTGTCTTGTTAAACAGTTAATTTGTGTAATTTCTTTCCTTCTTAATGCGTTCGAGCCAATCACTTGTGTTGTGACAAGGTAGGGGTGGTATACAGAAGATAGCCCTATTTGGTAAAATACCAAGTCCATATTAGAACAGCTCAATTAAGCAAAGAAAATGACAGTCCATCATTACTTTAAGACATGAAGGTCAGTCAATCCGGAAAATGTCAAGAACTTTGAAAGTTTCTTCAAATGCAGTTACAAAAACCATCAAGCGCTATGATGAAACTAGCTCTCATGAGGACCGCCACAGGAAAGGAAGACCCAGAGTTACCGCCACAGGAAAGGAAGACCCAGAGTTACCTCTGCTGCAGAGGATAAGTTCATTAAAGTTTCCAGCCTCAAAAATTGCAGCCCAAATAAATGCTTCAGAGTTAAAGTAACAGACACATCTCAATATCAACTGTTCAGAGGACACTGTGTGAATCAGGCCTTCATGGTTGAATTGCTGCAAAGAAACCACTACTAAAGGACACCAATAAGAGACTTGCTCGGGCCAAGAAACACAAGCAATGTACATTAGACCAGTGGAAATCTGTATTTTGGTATGGTGAGTCCAAATGTTTAATTTTTGGTTCCAACGCAGTGTCTTTGTGAGACGCAGAGTAGGTGAATGGATGATCTCTGCATGTGTGGTTCCCACCATGAAGCATGGTTTGCGCTTAGTGGGACTATCATTTGTTTTTCAACAGGACAATGGCCCAACACACCTCCAGGTTGTGTAAGGGTTATTTGAGAAAGAAGGAGCGTGATGGAGTGCTGGCCTCCACAAATCACCCGACCTCAACCCAATTGAGATGGTTTGGGATGAGTTGGACCGCAGAGCGAAGGAAAAGCAGCCAACAAGTGCACAGTATATGTTGGAACTCCTTCAAGATGATTGGAAAAGCATTCCAGGTGAAGCTGGTTGAGAGAATGCCAAGAGTGTGCAAAGCTGTCATCAAGGCAAAGGGTGGCTACTTTGAAGAATCTCAAATACAATATATTTTGATTTGTTTAACACTTTTTTGGTTACTACATGATTCCATATGTTTTTTCATAGTTTGAGGTCTTCACTATTATTCTACAATGTAGAAAATAGTATAAAATAAAGTTTTCCAAACTTTTGACTGGTACTGTATGTATGTATGTATAAATAAAATAGTTCCTATATATAATCAGGGTTAGCAGGATTAGGGGCAGGAAATCAGATTCTGGTACAATCTGAGTCAATTTGACATGGTTCTTTCCTTGCATTGAATTTTGCTCTCTGATTAAATCGTGTCGTTAAGACGAGGAGCACTGGCACTCACTTGTCAATCATTGTCTTGAAGTCCAAAACGCCAGCGATCAGCTTGGCAGCAAACCTGGGTGGAGAGATTTGAGCAAGATGATGTTATTAACAAGTTCAAATCAAACTTTATTTGTCATATGCTCCGAATATAACAAGTGTAGACTTTACCGTGAAATGCTTACTTACAAGCCCTTAACCAACAGTGCAGTTCAAGAAGAAAGTATTTACCAAGTAGGCTAAAATAAAAAGTAATAATAAAAAGTAACACAATAAGAATAACGAGGCTATATACAGGGGGCACCGGTACCGAGTCAGTGTGCAGGGGTACAGGCTAGTTGAGGTAATCTGCAAATGTAGGTGGGGGCGAAGTGACTATGCATAGGTAACAAATAAACATCGAGAAGCAGCAGTGTACAAGGGGGGGGGGTACCGCTTGTCGTGTGGTAGCAGAAAAAAATAGTCTATAACTTGGGTGACTGGAGTCTCTGACAATTTTATGGGCTTTCCTCTGACAATGCCTACTATATAGTTCCTGGATGGCAGGAAGCTTGGCCCCAGTGATGTACTGGGCCGTTCGCACTACCCTCTGTAGCGCCTTACAGTCAGATGCCGAGCAGTTGATGTTTGGTCAATGCATTTGACTGAATAGGTACGAAATATGCTATGGATAATTAATTGCTTGTTATTTTAATTCTCATACACTATTCTAGGACACTTGGGGCATAAGAAACAAAATGCGCAAAAATTGTTTGATGGATCTTTTGAAATCGGACCTTATTGCTTTTATCTTAATAAAATAAGATAAAAGCTGACGTACGAAAGGTATTGAAAAGTTCAGGAAAACATCAGGGATGATCATCAAACAATCTTTATGAATGATCGTTTGTGGAGAATCAATTCATTTCCCTCAGTTATTCTGTGCAGATTCATCACTCACAGCTTGCATAATATGCACAAAACAGAAGACACGTACGTGTTCCTGAGAATCCTAGCTTTCAGGAAAGGTATTAGCTCCAACCATTGTAAATCTAGAGCCGAATTCGTAGTTAAGAAAATGATTTAAAGATGCGCCAGAAAAAGCTTTTACAGCTCCGTTAGTCCCAGCCACAGATATCAAAGGCTACTCAGGTAACCACGGTTCTATGAACTGAGCAGCAAATTCAGCTGACTGAGTAAAACAACGCATTCATTCGGGTTATTGCTGTGAGCCAACAATTAAATTGGTGAGAGATGCGCAATGACTATGCCTGGACTAAATCATAAAAAATATTGCAAGTGTGATATTCTGAACAGTGCACAACATGATTGCAGTGAGATATAATAACATAAAAAACCCTTATAAACTAGTAGAAATTACATAAAAGTTAGGCCCGACAAAATGTATTCACTGTTTAATGGATTTTCTCCCCAGAAAAGTGAGGTGAGTGGGAAAAAAATAAAAATACATTAATTGGATAAGGAAAAACAGTAGGTTAGCACATTGTCCTAGGCTCTTGTGCAGGCTCTAGGACTAATGTGAGCTTCAAGAGTTATATTATTCCATGTGAAAACTTACACTATTTGTCTTTAAAAAAATGCAGATGTTACAATGTTGTTATAACCATGAGAAATTAAACACAATGGGAAATATAACTTGTGACAGTTTCTTTATTCCTGAGAGAAAACAAAGTGCAATCCAATCTCAGAATGTAATGTTATGTATAGAGTAAGAGAAGACCATTTAACATTTTTTTCTAATTCAAGAATAAATGACAAATAATAGTAATCAAATTAAGATGTATAATAATGAGTTCATTACCTGAATGCATCTCTATAGCCTATAGGCGTTAACAAAATATTCACACAAATATAATTAGGCCTTGTAGAAAGAGGGTCAATCAAGTTAGGTCTGCTAAATTAATGTAGCATTGGAAGAAAATACATAAATCCAGCCATAGAGTATAGCCAACCGTCAAAATATTTTTGTTTCGTTTATAACATGCACAATTAGAAGCATCAATCTATATTGATCAGGCGTGACTAAATTCCAGCCCACATCCTCCTTTGATTGTCTCGTCTGGCTGTCACGAAAAGCCCCCACCTTGGAGACAGTCGATCACATCATTGTGGAGCTGCTGATCTGCTGAAGTGTGTGTGTGCCACTGGCCATGTACTTTGCTGGACCTGTTAGCTGTTCTCGGCAGCGAATCACTTCAAACAAATTCAGTCTTGGTGTACCGGAAAAATGTAAGTGATGGATCGCAAATCACCATGCAGCTGACACACTCGATTTCATCAAACATTTTGACTTCAATTTGGTTGCTCAAAATACTACCAGCTTGCACTGTGTCTATGCTGATCAATGTCCTGATCTCTGGCCAGTCAATTGGTTAAATGACATTATTGTTTCGTCTATTAATCGTTTCTAATACTCTGAAAATTATGCAATATCCATGAATTTGACCGACTGTTTGTTTATAATGAGGGACATCCCACATTTAACCTGGACACATAAATAGTAGGAATTTGCACTGGCTTCAGTCATGACGGTGTGAGCGTGTGCGTTTCACTGTCCAATTCAAGGCTTGAACATGATCTGAGGCTGTTTGGTCTCTTGTGCATCAACTTGGGAAAGCCTCAAGGGAGAGTGGACAGTGCATTATAAACAAAGCGCTGCATATATTGCCCAAAAATAACAGGGGTGTGGAGAAAAGTAAGGCGGGGCATCCGTTAAACCGTGATTCAACTTTGTCCGGCCTAATACATTTGATAAAACCCCCCAGGGGATTATTAGCGTGATCAATGAGGTGAAAACAACATGGTCTTAGCTCAGACAACAAACCATTTCTCTGCCATGTCAATAGGCCATCTAAATCCTTTATACATGTAACCTATGTCAACAGGGACTCATGTGCTGCAGTGCTTACTTCAGCGATCCGCTACTGCACTTTTATTTATATATATTTTCAGAGAGAGTGAGAGAGGGGGGGGGGGGGGGGGGGTGCAGTCTGAAGGGTAGTGTGTACAAAGGTCTTATGAATCTCAACTGACCCCATAGTGAAATGTCACCCAATTGGCAATATTGTACTGGAAAGGTGAATGGTAGCTTGAGTTCACATTAGCAGGTGAATGACACAAGGCCCCGGTTTTGTGTCATGGTGACATGTCTGTTACATGAAAATACACACTCGAGTGATATGTGAGTAGAAATGGTGTTAGAGAAAGTGTAAAGGTTGTAACACAGGAGTAATGACTAGCAATGACTGCTAACACTAATACACGACAGCAGTGCAAGAGAGGACTGTATTTACATGACAGTAAGAGTGCGTTCATTAATTCACTCTGGCTATCTACTCCGATTTCAGAGCACTCTCGTCTGTGTGTGCCAGAGCGCAGAATAACTGATGAATTTACGTAAGCTCAACACCAGTTGAATATGGCCGGTGTCATTAAACATTGGCAAAAAAGCGTAATTAAATTGTTGCCAGCAGCACAGATAATCAGCAACGCTCAAGATAACAAGAAAACAGCCTAACCAGCTCTCTCATTTGTGTCTGGCAGTAGCTTGCAAGCCAGCCAACGTTAGCCAGTTAGCTTGGGTGCTTGACTGCCGTTGTGAGGCCAGAACGCTAGGATCAACCCTACTCCTCAACCAGAGCATCCAGTGTGCGCTCTGAACGCTCTGAGAGCGAAACGCTCTGAATTTACGAATGCCCAGAGGGCACTCTGACACTCCAGAGTGAATTTACAAACGCACCCTAAGTTACCTAAAGTATAGCTGCAGGAGACAGCATAAACACAACATAGTAATTGCTAGATTGTGACTACTGATAGATCAAATAAAATTTTATTAGTCACATGCGCCGAATACAACAGGTGTAGACCTTACAGTGAAATGCTTACTTACGAGCCCCTAACCGACAGTGCAGTTTAAAAAAATATGGATAAGAATAAGAGATAAAAGTAACAAGTAATTAAAGAGGAGCAGTAAAAAATAACAATATATAGAGGGGGGTGCCGGTACAGAGTCAATGTGCGGGGGCACCGGTTAGTTGAGGTAGTATGTACATGTAGGTAGAGTTAATTAAAGTGACTATGCATAGATGACAAAAGAGAGCAGCAGTGGGGTGGAGAAGGTGGGGCAATGTGAATAGTCTGGGTAGCCATTTGACTAGATACAGTACATACAAGGATTCTGTAACAAAGGTGTTTCTAATGGTAAACATGGTAACGATGTAGCGGTAGTGGTGAGGAATTTGTACAAAGCTGAGTGTTATTTTTGTCCCTACTGGCGTCTATGTGGGGAGGGCTTGGTTCATCTCACCTCATCTGTCCCTGGCGGTCGCTGAACTCCAGGCGGGGTAAGACCACCCCGGGACTAGAGTGGACCACTACGGGCATCCGGTAGTCCAGATAGGCTGTAGTCAGCCACCAGTCTGACAGCTGGGGAGAGACGGAGAGAGAGAGAGAAAGAATGGCCAAATGAAGAGATGCATTACAAAAAATACAAAATAAGAATGAACCATTCTCAACTTTGCCCTTGACACGTTTTTATTGTAATCTGGTCTTGTCTAAAGAATGTTCCCGTTTAATAACAATGTATCTCTGTTCAGTTTGTGGAATTAATCCATGGTACAGGTTTCTAATCATAGATAAGTGGCATTCAATTTTATTTTAACAATAGCAGTCTCTGACACTATAACCATAGGCCACTTGTACAACAACACCAAATTGCTAGCCTTGCCTTTGAGTAGGGCTGGGCGATATGGCCAAACTATCATATCACTGTATTTTAATACAGGGTTACAGTTTGATTTCGGCCAACTCACCCAGTTCTCAGTCTTGCGGGCCCTTCTCTCCAGGCCCTTCTGCAGCCTCTCCCCAACCCCCCCAGCCTTCTGGAACTCTGCCAACAGCTCCTTGGTGTGGCTCAACTCCTCCTCATCCACGATGGGCTCCAGGGTGGCCAGGTAGCGCTCGCACGTCTGCTGGAGGGCGGGCACTGGGAGCTTGGGGAGGCCCTCCTGGTGGCTCAGGTAGCGCCCGGGGATGCGTGTGGGCGCCACAGGCCTAACCAGGCGGCCACAAGGTTTCACCTTGTACCATAGGTCCTTAGCCTGGGAAATAAAGAGGTAGGGGAAATACTGGTCAGAGCCTGAGGATCAATTACTGTAATGTAGTTAGTTATATTGTATTCTGTAGCCATGCAGACATGAAAACACGTTCTCTTTAGCCTGTAATACTGTATGACTAGTAGCTAGGTATTCTGCAGTAATTACATGTTGACTACCAAAGTTGGTATCAAAGAATTTAGCTCTGCGAAGACGATATGACTACCTACTGGTTGTCATAGGCAATATCCATTGGCTAATACACTCCCCAACAAACCAATGAAGGAAAGAATGGTGAAAGGTGAAGAGAAAGTGATATGAAAAAAAATAAAATTGTGACACGGTCACATGACATGTCAGAGCTGTCAGAGACATTCAACATATAAAAACAGCAAATTGCAAAAGGCTAGCTATAGCCAAGAATTAGGTAAACAAATGAATTAGCCAAATAAATTTGTTGCTGTGCTGTCAGATAGGGGTTGAAGCTGTTATTGCATGAATCCAACCAACTGTTATTGGTTCATGGATCTTGTCTCTTTAATCTATGGTAATTACATTTGTATATTTTTTTTAAAAACTTTCGCTATTTTAAATGAAATGTCATATGTGACCTGTTACAGAAAGATGGGATTATGACTAGGGTTGCAAAAGGTCGGAAACTTTCCATGGGAAATAAAGCCCGGGAATAGTGGGAATTTTTCATCAAAAAACGTTAGCTTATAACAGTGAACTTATATTTTGGTTAAACTATCCCCAATTCAATGGAATTGCAGCCCTCCGCATGCACAGTGCATTCTTCTATCACATGTACAGCTGATTCTCTAGATCTTGCACACTAATGAGATGCTATTGAGCTCACACTACTACACTGTCTGAGCCAAGGACTACATGCTTTCTGGTAAGTTTTGATTACAATACTGGGTGGGGTGAACATACTTCATATGACATATAGTTGAAGTCGGAAGTTTAGGTTGGAGTCATTAGTTACTTTAGGTTTGAGTCATTAAAACTCATTTTTCAACCACTCCACAAATTTCTTGTTAACGAACTATAGTTTTGGCAAGTCGGTTAGGACATCTACTTTGTGCATGACACAATTTTTCCAACAATTGTTTACAGACAGATTATTTCACTGTATCACAATTCCAGTGGTTCAGAGGTTTACATACACTAAGTTGACTGTGCCTTTAAACAGCTTGGAAAATTCCAGAAAATGATGTCATGGCTTTAGAAGCTTCTGATAGACTAATTGACATAATTTGAGTCAATTGGGGGTGTACCAGTGGATGTATTTCAAGGCATACCTTCAAACTCAGTGCCTCTTTGCTTGACATCATGGGAAAATCAAAAGAAATCAGCCAAGACCTCAGAAAAAAAAATTGTAGACCTCCACAAGTCTGGTTCCTCCTTGGGAGCAATTTCCAAAACGCCTGAACGTACCACGTTCATCTGTACAAACAATAGTACGCAAGTATAAACACCATGGGATAACACGGCCGTCATACCACTCAGGAAGGAGACGCGTTCTGTCTCCTAGAGTTGAATGTATTTTGGTGCAAAAAGTACAAATCAATCCCAGAACAACAGCAAAGGACCTTGTGAAGATGCTGGAGGAAATGGGTACAAAAGTATCTATATCCACAGTAAAACGAGTCCTAAATCGACATAACCTGAAAGGCCGCTCAGCAAGGAAGAGGCCACTGCTCCAAAACCGCCATAAAAAAAGCCAGACTACGGTTTGCAACTGCACATGGGGACAAAGATCATAGTTTTTGGAGAAATGTCCTCTGGTCTGATGAAACAAAAATAGAACTGTTTGGCCATAATGATCATCGTTATGTTTGGAGGAAAAAGGGTGAGTCTTGCAAGCCGAAGAACACCATCCCAACCGTGAAGCACTGGGGGTAGCAGCATCATGTTGTGGGGGTGCTTTGCTGCAGGAGGGCTGGTGCCCTTCACAAAACAGATGGCAACATCAGTCAGGAAGTTAAAAACTTCTTACGGCTGAGATCCCGTTAACGGGATCAACTTGACAACAGCCAGAGAAAGTGCAGGGCGCCAAATTCAAACAGAAATCTCATAATTAAAATTCCTCAAACATAAGTATTTTACACCAATTTAAAGATAAACTTGTTGTTAATCCCACCACAGTGTCCGATTTCAAAAAGGCTTTACGACGAAAGCACACCATCTGATTATGTTAGGTCCGTACCTAGTCACAGAAAAACACAGCCATTTTTCCAGCCAAAGAGAGGAGTCACAAAAAGCAGAAATAGAGATAAAATGAATCCCTAACCTTTGATGATCTTCATCAGATGACACTCATAGGACTTCATGTTACACAATACATGTATGTTTTGTTCGATAAAGTTCATATTTATATCCCAAAATCTTAGTTTACATTGGCGCGTTATGTTTAGTAATGTTTTGCCCCCAAAACATCCAGTGATTTTGCAGAGAGCCACATCAATTTACAAAAATACTCATAATAAACATTGATAAAAGATACAAGTGTTTTACATGGAACTTTAGATAAATTTCTCCTGAATGCAACCGCTGTGTCAGATTTATTTATTTATTTTAAATACGGAATTACAGACACAAAAACAAGCCATACAGGTACCCGCCATGTTGTGGAGTCAACAGAAGTCAGAAATAGAATTATAAATATTCACTTACCTTTGATGATCTTCATAAGAATGCACTCCCAGGAATCACAGTTCCACAATAAATGTTTGTTTTGTTTGATAAAGTCCATAATTTATGTCCAAATACCTCCTTTTTGTTCATGCGTTTAGTTCCAAAATCCAAACTCGACGCGCAGGCCAGATGAAAAGTCAAAAAATTCCATTACAGTTCGTAGAAACATGTCAAACGATGTATAGAATCAATCTTTAGGATGCTTTTAACATAAATCTTCAATAATGTTTCAACCGGAGAATTCCTTTGTCTGTAGAAATGCAATGGAACGCAGCTAACTCTCACGGGTGCGCGCCTGAGTGAGCTTGTGGCACTCTGCCAGACCCCTGACTCAATCAGCTCTTATTCCCCCCTCCTTCACAGTAAAAGCATCAAACAAGGTTCTAAAGAATGTTGACATCTAGTGGAAGCCTTAGGAAGTGCAATATGACCCCATAGACACTGTATATTGGATAGGCAAACCTACAAACCTCAGATTTCCCACTTCCTGGTTGCATTTTTTCTCAGGTTTTCGCCTGCCATATGAGTTCTGTTATACTCACAGACATCATTCAAACAGTTTTAGGAACTTCAGAGTGTTTTCTATCCAAATCTACTAGTAATATGCATATCTTAGCTTCTGGGCCTGAGTTGCGGGCAGTTTACTCTGGGCACCTTATTCATCCAAGCTACTCAATACTGCCCCCAGCCATAAGAAGTTAAAGCTTGGTTGCAAATGAGTCTTCCAAATGGACAATGACACCAAGCATACTTCCAAAGTTGTGCAAAATGGCTTAAGGACAACAAAGTCAAGGTATTGGAGTGGCCATCACAAAGGAGGCCTACAAACCTGACTCAGTTACACCAGCTCTGTCAGGAGGAATGGGCCAACATTCACTCAACCTCACATCCCACCCATTGGCTGTGCTGCTCATGATTGAATCTGTTCCTCAAGGACATCATGGCACTGAAACCAATGGATACACTCTACAAGAGAGCCAAAGAAATGGTTAGGTATGTGAAGGGTCATCAAGTTATAGCAGCAATCTACCTCACCAAGCAAAGTGAGAAGAATAAGAGCATCACATTGAAGCTGCCCAGCAACACCTGTTGGGGTGGTGTTGTCATCATGTTTGACAGTCTCCTGGAGGGGAAGGATTCTCCAAGAAATGGCCATATCACAGACTGCCGATATGGACAGCCCCATCAAGAGGATCCTCCTGGATGATGCATTTTGGGAGAGAGTGGTAAGCAGCCTGAAACCTGTAGCAGTAGGCATTGCACGGATTGAGGGAGACAATGCCATCTTGTCTAATGTTCAGACTCTGCTTGCAGATGTAAGAGAAATCCGTACTGCCCTGCCCACTTTACTGTTTCTCCAAGCAGAGGAAACTGCAGTTCTGAAATACATCAAAAAGCATGAAGACTTCTGCCTGCCCATACACACCGCAGCGTACATGTTGTACCCCAAGTATGCTGCAAGAGCATCCTGTCTGGTGCAGAGATCTACAAGGCCTATGGTGTCATTACTACCATGTCTCGCCACCTTGGCCTGGATGAGGGCAAGGTTCTTGGGAGTCTGGCGAAGTACACTTCCAAGCAAAGTCTTTGGGATGGAGATGCAATATGGCAGTTGTGCCAACATATCTCATCAGCCACCTGGTGGAAAGGACTTTGTGGATCTGAGGCTCTTTCCCCTGTTGCCTCAATCCTCCAAATCCCACCAACATCAGCCGCCTTAGAGCGCAACCGGTCCTTGTTTGGGAACACACACACCAAAGCACGCAACAGGCTGACCAATACAAGGGTTGAAAGATTGTTGGCCATCCAGGCAAATTTGAGGCTTTTTGAGCCTGTCAACGAGCCATCCTCAACAAGGTTGGAAAGTGACAGTGAAGATGAGGCGTCAGAGTCTGATGAACAAGAGTTTTTTTTCTCTTTTGGAAGGATTTAATCATTTGCAATTATATCTACTTATGATAAGGTAAAACGTTTGTTTGTCTCCATATGATATGGTGAATATATACAATGCAAAAAAATATCTACATTTAAATGGTATAATAAATTTGCATATATTTCCCACGGAAAGTTTCCACCTCTGAATATTCCCCAAAATGTGCAACCATACTTATGATGCACGTCACCACTTCACAGGAGGCATGGTTGAGAGAATGCCAAGAGTGTGAAACGCTGTCATCAAGGCAAAGGGTGGCGACTTTGAAGAATCTCAAATATATTTTGGATTAGTTTAACACTTTTTTGGTTACTACATGATTCAATATGTGTTATTTCATAGTGTTGATGTCGTCTTCACTATTATTCTACAATATAGAAAATAGTACAAATAAAATAAAAACTCTTGAATGAGTAGGTGTGTCCAAACGTTTGAATAGGTACTGTAGGTCTAGATATTGTTTTTACCTAAGCTTTAAATGGTGTTTTTCCTAATTATAGGCTTCTACCTTTAACTTAAAGTGCTAAAGTATTTTATTGTTGAAATCTTTTCTTAGTTTTTTAAGCACTACCAAAGTCTCATGTGTTCCAATGTGAAAAATTCAAGAGATGGGCGGGTCTAAGGCTTTAGAGGGTGTGAACGATGTTAAATGGGAGTAAACAAAGAACAGCATTGTAGCTGTTCAATGTGAAAGGTTATCTTTATTATACAACAATAGGCAATTTAATATTGTAAATGGTTTACCTAATGGGGTAACTTGGTGAGATAATGTTCAGATAATCCTTTTTGGCAATTTGGTGCAAGTATTCCTTTTCTAAATATGTTTCCCAAGGATTAATGTAGAGCAAGAGTGAAAATCACAGCAACATTTTTTGAATGCCCTTTTCTCCTAAATGGGATTATAAATGTATCAACTTTTAAAGCAGCATTACTTCCCCATGTTTCCTTAAACTACAGTGTATGACATGCCATTGTGAAGCTCGGAGTGTGTACCTTTATCCAATGTAAAGCATATGACTGAAAAGAGATGGTGGATCACATGTCTAAAATACTTCCTTAAATCTTCAATAGCTTCCAAGCCATATCACTTGCATGAATACAACCAACTATTTTTGGTTCAGGGACCTTGTCTGCACAATGTACGGCAATTACTTTTGTATTTTTTGAGTCTTAATAAAAAATATTTCGTAATATGTAAAAAATACAGTGTCTTCAGAAAGTATTCACACCCCTTGACTTTCACTTTTTGTTCTGTTACCTTTGTTATGGCAAGCCTAAATAAGTTCAGGAGTAAACATCTGCTTAACAAGTCACATAAGTCACTCTGTGTGAAATAATAGGGTTTAACATGATTTTTGAATGACTACCTCATCTCTGTACCCCACACATAGAGATAATTGTAAGGTCCCTCAGTCGAGCAGTGAATTTCAAACACAGATTCATCCACAAAGACAAGGGAGGTTTACCAGTGCCTCGCAAAGGAAGAAGAATAAAAAGGCAGACATTGAATATCCCTTTGATCATGGTGAAGTTATGAATTACACTGTGTCAATACACCCAGTCAGTACAAAGATGCAGGCGTCATGCCTAACTTATTTGCCGGATAGGAAGGAAACTGCTCAGGGATTTCACCATGAGGCCAATGGTGACTTTAAAACAGTTGCAGAGTTTAATGGCTGTGATAGGAGAAAACTGAGGATGGATCAACAACATTTTAGTTACTCCACAATACTAAACTCAATCACACTCCCCACTGCCCTTTCCTAACTGGACAAAAGGAACACCAATGTGAGAATGCTGTTCATGGACAGCTCAGCATCCACCATAGTGCCCACAAAGCTCATCACTAAGCTAAGCATCCTGGGACTAAACACCTCCCTCTGCAATTGGATCCTGGACTTCCTGACGGGCCACCCCCAGGCGGTAAGGGTAGGTAACAACACATCTGCCACGCTGATCCTCAACATGGGGGCCTCTCAGGGGTGGGTGCTTAGTCCCCTCCTGTAGTCCCTGTTCACCCACGACTGCGTGGCCAAGCACGATTCCAACACCATCATTAAGTTTGCTGACGACAACAGTGGTAGACCTGATCACTGACAACAATGAGACAGCCTATAGGGAGGTCAGAGACCTGGCAGTGTGGTGCCAGGACAACAACCTCTCCCTCAATGTGAGCAAGATAAAGGAGCTGATCGTGGACTACAGGAAAAGGTGGGCCGAACAGGCCCCCATTAATATCGTCGGGGCTGTAGTGGAGCAGGTAGAGAGTTAAGTTCCTTAGTGTCCACATCACCAACAAACTATCATGGTCCAAAAACACCAAAAGAGTTGTGAAGAGGGCACAAAAACACCTATTCCACCTCAGGAGACTGAAAAGATATGGCATGGGTCCCCAGATCCTCAAAAAGTTCTACAGCTGCACCATCGAGAGCATCCTGACCAGTTGCATCACCGCCTGGTATGGCAACTGCTCGGCATCCAACCGTAAGGCGCTACAGAGGGTAGTGTGTACGGCCCAGTACATCACTGGTGCCAAGCCTCCTGCCATCCAGGACCTATATATAGTAGGCGGTGTCAGAGGAAGGCTCCAAAAATGGTCAAAGACTTCAGCCACCCAAGTCATAGACGGTTCTCTCTGCTACCGCACGGCAAGCAAAGCAGTACTGGAGCGCCAAGTCTAGGTTAAAAAGGCTCCTTAACAGCTTCTACCGCCAAGCCATAAGACTGCTGAACAATTAATCAAATGGCCACCCGGACTATTTACATAGACCCCCCTTCCTTCCACTTGTTTTGTACACTGCTGCTACTCGCTGTTTATTATCTGTGCAGTCACTTTAAATCAAATCAAATGTATTTATATAGCCCTTCTTAAAACAGCTGATATCTCAAAGTGCTGTACAGAAGCCCAGCCTAAAACCCCAAACAATGCAGGTGTAGAAGCACAGTGGCTAGGGAAAAACTCCCAAGAAAGGCCAAAACCTAGGAAGAAACCTAGAGAGGAACCAGGCTATGGGGGGTGGCCAGTCCTCTTCTGGCTGTGCCGGGTGGAGATTATAACAGAACATGGCCAAGATGTTCAAATGTTCATAAATTACCAGCATGGTCAAATAATAATAATCACAGTAGTTGTCGAGGGTGCAGCAAGTCAGCACCTCAGGAGTAAATGTCAGTTTGCTTTTCATAGCCGATCATTAAGAGTATCTCTACCGCTCCTGTTGTCTCTAGAGAGTTGAAAACAGCAGGTCTGGGACAGGTAGCAGGTACCCCGACCTACATGTACAAATTACCTCGACTAACTTGTACCCCCGTACATTGACTGGGTACCGGTACCCCCTGTATATAGCCTCATTGTTATTTTATTGTTACTTTAGTTTATTTAGTAAATATTTTCTTAACTCCATTTCTTGAACTGCATTGTTGGTTAAGGGCTTGTAAGTAAGCATTTCACAGTAAGGTCCAGTTGTACTCAGCGCATGTGACAAATAAAATGTGATTTGAAATGACAGAGTAAAAAGGAGAGTAGCGCTTCCCGAAACTTGGTTCCCGGGACCCACGTTTTGTTTGTCCTAGCACTACACAGCTGATTTAAATAATCATCAAGCTTTGATTATTTGAATCAGCTATCTAGTGCTAGGGCAAACACAAAACCTCCACCCCCCCCCCCTAGGGCAAACACAAAACGTGCACCCCTTGGGGTCCCAGGACCGAGTTTGGGAAATACTGCTGTACAGAATAAACATATTCCAAAACATGCATCCTGTTTGCAACAAGACACTAAAGGAATACTGCAATAAATGTGGCAAAGCGACAACTTTTTGTCCTGAATATAGTGTTATGTTTGCGAAAATCCAACACAACACATTACTCCATATTTTCAAGCATAGTGGTGGCTGCATCATATTACGGGTATGCTTGTAATCGTTAAGGACTGGGGAGTTTTTTAGCATGAAAATAAATGGAATGGCGCTAAGCACAGGCAAAATCCTAGATAAAAACCTAGTTCAGTCTGCTTTCCATCAGATACTGGGAGATGATTTCACATTTCATCAGGACAATAACCTACAACACACGGCCAAATCTACACTGGAGTTGCTTACCAAGAATACAGTGAATGTTCCTGAGTGGCCGAGTTACAGTTTTGACTTAAATCTACTTGAAAATCTATGGCAAGACCTGAAAATGCTTGTCCAGCAATGATCAACAACCAAATTGACAGATCTTGAAGAATTTTGAAAACAAGAAAAAAATGGGCAAATGTTGTACAATCCAGGTGTGGAACGCTCTTAGAGACTTACCCAGAGACCTCACGGCTGCAATCGCTGCCAATGGTGGGTGCATCGGCAAAGTATTGACTCAGGGTTGTGAATACTTATTTAAAATCAGATATTTATGTATTTCATGTTCAATAAATTTGCAAAAATGTTTAAAAACACGTTTTCACTTTGTCATTGTGGGGTAGTGTGTGTAGATGGGTGAGAGAAAAAAATATTTAAACAATTTTGAATTAAGGCCTTAACACAGAAAAATGTGGAATAAATCAAGTGGTATAAATAATTTTTGAAGGCACTGTACTTGGTTAAAACTTCAATAGCTTCCACCCCATATGACTTTCATGAATACAACCAACTAATATTGATTCGGGGACTTCTTCCCTCTAATCCACGGCAATTACTTTTGGCCGTTTTTGTATAGATTTTATACATTTCAATTTACTTTTTCCTTTCGCAAAAGCTGACCACGACTCCATTTTGTTGCTTCCAGCCTACAAACAGAAACTAAAACAAGAAGCTCCCGCGCTCAGGTCTGTTCAACGCTGGTCCGACCAATCGGATTCCACGCTTCAAGACTGCTCCGATCACGTGGATTGGGATATGTTCCGCATTGCGTCCAACAACAACATTGACGAATACGCTGATTCGGTGAGCGAGTTCATTAGAAAATGCATCGGCGACATTATACCCACAGCAACGATTAAAACATTCCCAAACCAGAAACCGTGGATTGATGGCAGCATTCGCGCGAAACTGAAAGCGCGAACCACTGCTGTTAACCAGGGCAAGGTGACCGGAAACATGACCGAATACAAACAGTGTAGCTATTCCCTCTGCAAGGCAATCAAACAAGCTAAGTGCCAGTATAGAGACAAAGTAGAGTCGCAATTCAACAGCTCAGACAAGAGGTATGTGGCAGGGTCTACAGTCAATCACGGATTACAAAAAGAAAACCAGCCCCGTGGCGGACCAGGATGTCTTGCTCCCAGACAGACTAAATAACTTTTTTGCTCGCTTTGAGGACAATACAGTGCCACTGACACGGCCCGCTACCAAAACCTGCGGGCTCTCCTTCACTGCAGCCAAGGTGAGTAAAACATTTAAACGTGTTAACCCTCGCAAGGCTGCAGGCCCAGACGGCATTCCCAGCCGCGTCCTCAGAGCATGCGCAGACCAGCTGGCTGGTGTGTTTACGGACATATTCAATCAATCCTTATCCCAGTCTGCTGTTCCCACATGCTTCAAGAGGGCCACCATTGTTCCTGTTCCCAAGAAAGCTAAGGTAACTGAGCTAAACGACTACCGCCCCGTAGCACTTACTTCCGTCATCATGAAGTGCTTTGAGAGACTAGTCAAGGACCATATCACCTCCACCCTACCTGACACCCTAGACCCACTCCAATTTGCTTACCGACCCAATAGGTCCACAGACGACGCAATCGCAACCACACTGCACAAACCCATCTGGACAAGAGGAATACCTATGTGAGAATGCTGTTCATCGACTACAGCTCAGCATTTAACACCATAGTACCCTCCAAACTCGTCATCAAGCTCGAGACCCTGGGTCTCGACCCCGCCCTGTGCAACTGGGTACTGGACTTCCTGACGGGCTGCCCCCAGGTGGTGAGGGTAGGTAACAACATCTCCACCCCGCTGATCCTCAACACTGGGGCCCCATAAGGGTGCGTTCTGAGCCCTCTCCTGTACTCCCTGTTCACCCACGACTGCGTGGCCATGCACGCCTCCAACTCAATCATCAAGTTTGCGGACGACACTACAGTAATAGGCTTGATTACCAACAACGAGGAGACGGCCTACAGGGAGGAGGTGAGGGCCCTCGGAGTGTGGTGTCAGGAAAATAACCTCACACTCAACGTCAACAAAACAAAGGAGATGATTGTGGACTTCAGGAAACAGCAGAGGGAGCACCCCCCTATCCACATCGACGGGACAGTAGTGTAGAGGGTAGTAAGTTTTAAGTTCCTCGGCGTACACATCACGGACAAACTGAATTGGTCCACCCACACAGACAGCGTTGTGAAGAAGGCGCAGCAGCGCCTCTTCAACCTCAGGAGGCTGAAGAAATTTGGCTTGTCACCAAAAGCACTCACAAACTTCTACAGATGCACAATCGAGAGCATCCTGTCGGGCTGTATCACCGCCTGGTACGGCAACTGCTCCGCCCACAACCGTAAGGCTCTCCAGAGGGTAGTGAGGTCTGCACAACGCATCACCGGGGGCAAACTACCTGCCCTCCAGGACACCTACACCACCCGATGTCACAGGAAGGCCATAAAGATCATCAAGGACAACAACCACCCGAGCCACTGCCTGTTCACCCCGCTATCATCCAGAAGGCGAGGTCAGTACAGGTGCATCAAAGCAGGGACCGAGAGACTGAAAAACAGCTTCTATCTCAAGGCCATCAGACTGTTAAACAGCCATCACTA
This sequence comes from Salvelinus namaycush, assembly GCF_016432855.1. NCBI lineage: Eukaryota > Metazoa > Chordata > Actinopteri > Salmoniformes > Salmonidae > Salvelinus > Salvelinus namaycush. Next base: position 18,385,345 of record NC_052337.1, on the reverse strand, counting down.
ACATTTAGTGGCCGCTGCCAACATACTGACTCAACTCCAGCCACTTTAATAATGGGAATTGATGGAAATGTATGTAAAAATGTATCACTAGCCACTTTAAACAATGCCACTTAATATAATGTTTACATACCCTACATTACTCATCTCATATGTATATACTGTACTCTATATCATCTACTGCATCTTGCCATCTTTATGTAATACATGTATCACTAGCCACTTTAAACTATGCCACTTTATGTTTATATACCCTACATTACTCATCTCATATGTATATACTGTACTCTATACCATCTACTGCATCTTGCCTATGCCATTCTGTACCATCACTCATATATCTTTATGTACATATTCTTTATCCCTTTACACTTATGTGTGTATAAGGTAGTAGTTGTGGAATTGTTAGGTTAGATTACTCGTTGGTTATTACTGCATTGTCGGAACTAGAAGCACTCACATTAACATCTGCTAACCATGTGTATGTGACAAATAAAATTTGATTTGATTTAAGGGGCGCTCAGAGTCTGGGCAAGGGCAGCCAGACTCGGACAGGGGCAGGACCCCCTACCCTTAATGTTTGGACTTAGTCTCTGATGCTGTGACGGAGCGCGGCCACCAGATGCATGGCTGGACTTTACCTGCTGAGCGGTTTACCAGGTGCAGAGAACGGGTTTGGGTCACCAGGTGCCTGTGGTTCCTGGCAGCGGAGCTATAAAGGTCTGAGTGGCGGGGTTGGGGTTGGTTAAGTGCGGGTGCCCCGGTTTGCGAGGTTCTGGAGGTGGGTTAGCCCTGGCCAGGACGCTGTGATGGGTGATGCCCAGGGAGAAGGATGTTGCCTGGGTAGGGAGAGTAGGGAGTAAATCTGGAGGCCTGGAGGTCCTGGGAGTAAGCTGGACCTCTCCCAAATGTCCCTGGTGGCAGAGAGCTGGCTGGACTGAGTGGTGGCCCCTGGAGGCCGCAGGTCGGTCCCCTCTCCCTGGGTCGGCCTCAGCCCTCCTTGGCCCTCTCCCAAATGTCACAGGGGCAGGGGGCTGGCTGGACTGAGTGGCGGCCCCTAGAGGCCGCAGGTTGGTCCCCTCTCCCTGGGTCGGCCTCAGCCCTTCCTGGCCCTCTCCCAAATGTCCCAGGGGCAGGGGGCTGGCTGGATGGAGTGGGGCCATCTGGAACCCCAGCAATCCCTGGCCCTCCAGACCTCTATCACTCAATAAAGGGCTGATAAAGGGCAGGAGTAACTATGACCCTAGATAGCCCTTAGATAGCCAAATGGTGACACACTGCTCTGAAACAGCCAGTGGAGCAAAAGCTGGACTGTAATTGTTTCATTAATTCAAGTCATATGGTGGAAGTAATTGAAGGAGGTATGTCATGTAAATACAATTAACATAGATTTTTTTTTTTTATTAAGCCAAAAAGCCCAAAAGTAATTGGCGGGAATAGGTCCCTCAACCAATAGCGGTTGGTTGTATTCATGAAAGTCATATGGGGTGGACGCTATTGAAGTTATGCAAGTTCAATTTAAATGAATTGAAAATGGCCAACTTAAAAAAATACAAAAGCATTTGCCTTACATTGTATTGACGAGGTCCCTGAACCAATAACAGTTGGTTGAATTCATGCAAATGATATGGGGTGGAAGCTATTGAAGTTAAACATTTTTTTAAATGTATTTATTGAAAAACAGCTAAAGTTATTTTTATAAATACTAAAGTAATTGCGAGGTCTCTGAAATAATCACGGTTGTTTGTATTCATGTAAGTCCTATAAGGTGGAATCATTTCTCTGTAAAGAGAATTTAAAAATATATATAAAGTAAAATAACAAAAAAACAATCGCTAAACAATTTGCAGTGGATTCGAGAGAAGTCTCTGAACAATGTCAAATTGATTTGAGAGCGATATTTTACGTGGTTGTGAAGCTATAGACATGTTTTATTAACACGCAAAAAGTAGGCGTTGCAGTGTTAAGACGTCCGCCTTAACCGTCAGCGGAGGAGAGCAACGGTTTAGCTACATTTTGACTCCAAAAACAAAATACGAAACCGAAGTGCAAAAACAAGGGGTGTTCCTTGTTCGCTATAGTCAGCTGATTCCGAATGTCATTTATACCATTCTTGCACATTTAGTTTAATTGGTATTAACGAGGAAAGTCTGAATATGTCATAATTTTAACTACACCGCAGCAACGATATCAATAAGGCAAATCTCCAGTTTGACTTTGCCCCGACCAGTTAACGTGTTACACATTGCTTGACACACACAGCGAGGTTGTAATTGCGTAACATTAGCTAGCTAACTACAGTTACTTGACTCAATGCCCATTGTTTTCGATATATAACTAGAGAACACACCCCACGAACACTTGTTTTTCCTTGCTAAACCGTTTTGCGGGCTAAAAGGGAGCTATTCTAGCTAACATTGTTGATTGTGTACTCACCATCGTCCTGGCTAAAATGCTCAGCATTCTGGATGATTCGGAAAGATCCGCCCACAAATGCCCGGTGCTCAAAGTACAGGAATGAATCGGTTTCTCATTCCCAGCTGAACTCCAATGAACAGACCACAAAGCGTATTCAAGGGCGAATAGTTACTTCAGGAACACCCTTCAAAACAACAACCGTGCCACCGTTAAGACAGCTACGCCAAAGATAGTACTAGCTAGCGCAGTTACAGCTTCACTACGTTGACACCTTTTGGTAACATGATCTCCTCGCGGGTCCCAGTTCCGTTCACCAGGGGCGATAGCAAGTTTTTTTATTTTGCTCTTTTCATTTTGTGAAAGCAAGGAAGAGCTGCTTTCTCTCGCTGGCATTGGCAGCGTGGTTAACTAAACTTTTGTGAAATAATCAGATTTATAATTATAAACTAGATCTCGTTCTTTAGCTCTTAAAGGGTAAAGGGTTTACTTTACTATTCAAAGCAAAGCATAACGTCAACGTTAAATTTAGTAAAGTAATTGGTGTAATTACTTTGATAGAATACAACTTTATTACTTTGGATTGTGGCGCAGTTAGATCACACAAATATCTAAACTGCAGTTGTTGCCTGTGAAAAGTTTAAGACAGAAATAGGACAAAGAACATGGGAATAAAAAGCAGGATAATGTGGGCAACACTGTTAGGAACGCAAAGCTACTCTGAATCGTTCATGCTGTCGGTTTCAGATAAATAGATGCACGATTTACTTTTGTAAAATGTTCAATGTAAATGAAGTTATATTTTAGTTGAATGATGATGTCAGTCAGTCTCCTAACCTGTTACGTTAATTCTCATAGCCTATACACTGAGTGTATAAAACATTAGAAGCGCCTTCCTAATATTGAGTTACACCCCCATTTGCCCTCAAAACAGCCTCATTTAGTCTGGGCATGGACTCTACAAGGTGTCTAAAGCGTTCCACAGGGTTGCCGGCCCATGTTGACTCCAATGCTTCCCACAGTTGTGTCAAATTGGCTGGATGTCCTTTGGGTGGTGGACCATTGATACACATGGGGAACTGTTGAGCGTAAAAAACCGAGCAGCGTTGTAGTTCTTGACACACAAACCGGGTGCCTGGTACCTACTACCCACCATACCCCGTTTTGTCTTGCCCATTCACCCTCTGAATGGCACACAATCATGTCTCAAGGCTTAAACATCCTCATTTAACCTGTCTTCTCCCCATCATCTACAATGATTGAAGTGGATTTAAAAGGTGACATCAATAAGAGATCATAGATTTCACTTGGATTCACCTGGTCAGTCTATAGCTAGGTTTCCATCCATTTGGCGAAATATTTTCATGCGAAGGTTGTAAAATCCGCATAAAGAAAATATGCGCTTTTTCCAACCAGTGGTGTTTCCACCAAACTGACTTGTTGCAGATAAAAATCAGTGCGTGATGACCTAGTGCACACAATACTTACTTTTTCGCTCAAATTCAATGTGTTTCCATAGCATTTTAAATTCTTGTTTTTGCGTGAAATAGCAAATATGCCTACTCAGGTCTTGCCAAGTGCGCTCTAGCCAACGGCTTGTAGATACAGTGCGTGTAGTCTAGAGTACATTATGAGATTATTATGGGTAAGAGTGACAATATTTGTATTTGTCAAGCATCGATCATCATGTCATGGAATAAGCATCAAGATCACCGTACACTTTCACCACCCTGTTAAGTTCATAATACCTTATTATTTAATATGTTAATAAACTGTTTCCCAAGTCGTAGTGGGAGGACCACGCACCATGTCATGGCGTGACTCCAAGTTTACTTCGATATGATGGTTGTTTTATCAATATTTGTGCATAAAGGCATTTCCACCGCCATTAGTCGCGTAATACATTTTACCAACACAAAAAAAGATCCCACCATGTCGAACTAATCTGTCGGCATTTATACAATTGTACCGTAACGTGTTGTTTTCTTCAAAGCTGTAGTGATTTGTTTTATTATGACATTACTTCACTCGCATAAAAACTGGATGGAAACGTGGTTTATGCTCCCGAGTGGCGCAGATCAGACGTTGTGTAGATCAGATCAAAACACTAAGTGACAACACTGCCCCCATGCTGCGGAAGGAATGATACGGCGTGTCTCAATTTTCATGTAGTAAAAAAAATATATCGAATGCCGGAGCGTACTACAAGGAGTCGCCTATTTTGTGACGAAAAACGACATTACAACACTTCGAATCTTGCGTCTGCATCAAATATGCGTTAATAACAACTGCGTCCTAGGAAATCTCTGACTTCCGAGTTCAGTTCGTTCAAGACAATTAGGAACTCGGTGAAAACGAGCGCCGACTGGGAAGAATAGTTTTGAATGGTCATCGAACTCTGAATTCCAAGTCGGAAACTGGCGTCATTTTAGAGCTCCGACTTGAAGATCACTGATGTCATGATTTTACCTTTTTTTCCGGAGTTGTAAGTTGTCTTGAAAGCACCAAGAGTTTGTAGAAACTTACGCTACCATTTGTAAATAAATAAAATGTTAACCTTTATTTAACTAGGCAAGTCAGTTAAGAACAAATTCTTATTTACAATGACGGCCTAACCCGGACGACGTTGGGCCAATTGTTCGCCGCCCTATGGGACTCCCAATCACGGCCGGTTGTGATACAGCCTGGATTCAAACTAGGGTCTGTAGTGACACCTCTAGGACTGAGATGCAGTGCCTTAGACCGCTGCCCCACTCAGGAGCCCAATAAAGGCCTCTAGTGGCCAAATGGCCAATGTAGCATGTGCAGGGCCGTTGAGGGCTTCCACCATGCTTCTGCCATTTTAAAGTAGTCAACTGGGTGGGGATTCCTATGGGTTGCAGCCTCAATGGCGCTGCCCATGCTATCACAGATGCTATAATGGCACAGATATAAATGTAACGGATGTGAAATGGCTAGCTAGTTAGCGGTGGTCCGCGCTAATAGCATTTCAATCGGTTACGTCACTCGCTCTGAGACTTGAAGTAGTGGTACCCCTTGCTCTGCAAGAGCCGCGGCTTTTGTTGAGCGATGGGTAACGATGCTTCGTGGGTGTCAGTTGTTGATGTGTGCAGAGGGTCCCTGGTTCGCGCCCGGGGCGAGGGGACAATCTAAAGTTATACTGTTACATTGGTGCCGTGATCCGGATCACTGGTTGCTGCAGAAAAGGAGGAGGTCGAAAGGGGGGTGAATGTAACCGATGTGAAATGGCTAGCTAGGTAGCAGTGGTGCGCGCTAGCAGCCTTTCAGTCGGTGACGTCACTTGCTCTGAGACTTGAAGTAGTGATTCCCCTTGCTCTGCAAGGGCCGTGGCTTTTGTGGAGCGATGGGTAACGATGCTTCGTGGGTGACTGTTGTTGATGTGTGCAGAGGGTCCCTGGTTCGCGCCCCGGGTATGGGCGAGGGGACGGACGTAAAGTTATACTGTTACATAAAGACGAGTCTGCTGCTACTCTGTTTATTTTCTATCCTGATTGCCTAGACACTTTTACCCCTACCCACATACAGATGTAATGTTAATTACCTCAACTACCTCGTACCCCTTCACATTGACTCGGTACTGGTACTCCTATATAGCCTCATTATTGTTATTTTATTGTGTTCATATTTCCTTTTTTTTGGCAAATATTTTCTTAGTTTTTAACTCCGCATTGTTGGGAAAGTGCTCATAAGTAAGCAGTTCACTGTAAAGACTGCACCTGTTATATTCGATACATGTGACAAATAGAGGACTCAAATCCGATTCTAACTACATCTATGGTGCCTACGCACTAGTCTCTGCAGTGCCCCAAAACAACGCATGAGGGCGCGCTGCATAAGACGCTCGAGACTAGGGTGAAAGTTGAAAGGTGACTGATGTTGTCAAAACCTCAACCAAAGATTTGTATAACTACCCCAAGATAGACAACAGCGTGTCGTTTCCAATGGGAGAAAATTAATCATAGTGGGGAGAACAAGCAAGGAGGTGGGCAGAGCCAAGCAAGAGCTAGCGAGATCCTATTGGCGCGTTCTGGCATGTATTTACATATATCCGTTATGGAACGCCTACTATGTGAAGTGCGCGTGCGCAAATCTCCCCTTCTAAACAAAGCAATTTAAAAAAAACTTTGCCAAAGGATAGTTTACAAAACTTAGTCTGAGTCTATTTTTGGAAACAGAAAACTGTATTGAGATTAAATGTTTCATCGATGAGAAAATTTGCAGAACGTCAGCCAAAATCAATCTCGCGCCATCTTCTCCATTGGCTTCCTCTCATCACCATATTTGGTAGTGAGTGGAAACGCCAAACGGATGCTTCACATTTATACATCCGGTGAGATATCTGTCTGTACCGCAAATCTTGTAAACATGGCGGAGACTGAACACCATTCAGGTAGCTGATTTCATCATTTAATGCTGAATTTTCTGGAATATAAAAATTAATGCAATGGTTTCTCATAAGAAATAAGTAGAAGGAGATTCCCCATGTGGAACAATGCTGCTCGTAACTTTTCGTGAGACAATGAATGGTTCCTGGTTAGCAATGTAGCTAGCTAGACTATTTGTTCGTGGTCAAGTAGCTATCTAATTCGAGGCGCTAGCTACTAGTGAGCAAATTACAGAACCTTGTATCATCTATTGCATGATATAAATGATAGCTAGCTAAATTAATTTTGTACAATCAGAATGAGTTAATTAATGGCTAATGACTATGTTACACTAGCAATGTAACTTGCTAACCTAGCTAGAAGCTATTGGTAGAATGTGCTAATGTACTGCCACTAGATAGCCATTTGGGCATGAAGTCAATGGACGGAAAAAGGCAATATTGTCCCTGCCTTTCGATATCAGGCTGTGTCATACATGGTGCCATAGTTTATACAGGGTACTTTGACATTAGTTAGACTATATCAATGTGTTCATGTGCTGCTCAGTAATGACTGTTTTCATAATTTATAAAACGGGTGGGTCTAATGCTGATTGGTTAAAACCGCATTCCAGCTGGTGTCTATTCCACAAATTACCACCGGAGACAGTGGACTGCACAGTGAAATGGAACAGATTAAATATACATTTAACGTCATAGATTTAGTAGGTGGTCATTTGTGGAATAGTCACCGCCAGGAATGCGGTTTTAACCAATCAGCATTCAAGATTATAACCACCCGTGGTATAATTAAGTGAATATGCCGGAGAAGCCAGTCTTTGGAGGTTATATTGCCATGGGTGTTGTTTGGCCCGACACATCTAGGGTTGCTACCCAAGCCGGCTGGTCTATCAGTTCGGTTGCTAGAGACGCGACATAGTCTCTATGGATTCGACGTTCTAAATGTTCTATTGTCATACTGGCTGGCAACGTTCTTATCCCTTGCTTGGTAGCTAGCCAACTACGGCTAATTTACAGTCACGTCAAAAAATGCACCCAGAATAACAACAAAGTATTTGCATTTGTTGAAGCTGTTTTCTGGTGACACTTATTTGGATACATCATAACAATGAGCTAATGAGGAGCGATTTTGCCTGGTATAGAAAATGTGCTCACTCGTCAGGACACTGTTGTTCAGAGGAGCTAGCCAAAAACACAGCTAACACAATCAGGGCACCCGACTGGCGCAGCGGTCAAAGGCACTGCATCGCAGTGCTAGAGCCGTTGACCCTGGTACAGACCCTGGTTCGATTCCAGCCTGTATCACAACCGGCCGTGATTGGGAGTCCCATAGAGCGGCGCACAGTTGGCCCAGAGTCGTTAGTGGTTGGCCGGGGTAGGCCATCATTATAAATAATAATTAGTTCTTAACTGACTTGCCTAGTTAAATAAATCACTCAAACTGAAAGTCTGCAAAATATCTGCACATAATTTCGTTGTAGCTTTTTTCAATTGACATTTCTTTGTATATATCCATAAAGGTTATGCCAGCTGATTCAGGATTTCGACTAGCTGAGACACTGCCTGTCTGTCTTGTCCCAACTCCCGACACATTCATTACAATGGGACAGCTGTAGATCGAATTTGAATATTGAAACAATGTTGCAAATGTCAGCGACAGACAGCAAGGTTTATATAAATCTCTGCTGTTGAAAACCTAATGTTAGTCTAAAAGAAATGTCCAGATGCTTTTTATAGTGGAGATCAAGTTTATAAAGTGCCTGGCTGGGCTGATGACCCAGCGGATTGCACAGTCAGATGGAACAGAGTAAATAGGAATTTTAACGTTGTATATTTAGCTGGTGGTAATTTGTGGAATAGACACCGGCTGGAATGGGGTTTTAACCAATCAGGATTAGACCCACCCGTTGTATAATGCATGATATAGATGATTGCTAGCTACTTTCATTTTGTACAATCAGCATGAGCCAATTAATGACAAATGACTGTTACACTAGCTACGTAACTTGCAATAGCTAGCTAGCTATTGGTAGAATGTGCTAATGCACTGCCACTAGATAGCCATTTGGGCATGAAGTCAATGGATGGAAAAAGGCAATATTGTCCCCGCCTTTCCCTTTCGGTGTCAGTCTGTGTCATACATGGTGCTATAGCTTTATACAGGGAACACTGACATTAGTTAGACTATATCAATGTTTTCATGTGCTGCTCAGTGATGACAAAAACAAATCTGTATGGATGGCGTGCCAATGCTTGATGAGTATCCCATATATATATTTTTTTTTTAGGCTGCATGGTGTAGGTGTGTCACTGTAGGCCTTAAGTCCTTAATTTTTTTTGTGTGTATTTGGTTGGAACTGGAAAACTCCCCTGCACTCTACAATGTTAGAATGTTTATTTTGCCCTGTCACTTTGCTGAGTGGACCAAAGACAGGTGGAAAAAAACAAGCTTGTTATGCCTTAAGTTAGAAACCCAGAATATTAAATAATTTAAAGTGCGTGTGTATTGTGTGTTATGTATTTTTGTGTGTGGTTATTCTTATATATTTATTCCAGAGGGATTACTCAAACAGGATTTTTTTGGGGGTGCTGAAGGTGACAGTATTGTATTATGTCTCAGAATCAGGCCTCTAACACAGTGCAGCATTAGAAGTAGTAGCAGAAGTTGCTCCTACAGAAACAGGGTCAGAGTTTGGATATGGTAATCTGACCGTTTGGTTAAAGGGATAGTGCAAGATTTTGGCAATTAAGTGCAGTTTGAAGTACAGTTTGAAGGAAGTTGACGGTAATTTCACAAGCCATTGCTAATTAGTGCAATGACTGGAACAGCTAGCATGTGTAACGGATGTGAAATGGCTAGCTAGTCAGCGGTGGTGCGCGCTAGCAGCCTTTCAGTCGGTTACGTCACTTGCTCTGAAACCTAGAAGTAGTGGTTCCCCTTGCTCTGCCTTTGTGGAGCGATGGGTAACGATGCTTCGTGGGTGACTGTTGTTGATGTGTCCAGAGGGTCCCTGGTTCGCGCTCGTGTCGGGCCGAGGGGACGGTCTAAAGTTATACTGTTACATTGGTGCCGTGATCCGGATCACTGGTTGCTGCGGAAAAGGAGGAGTTCGAAAGGGGGGTGAGTGTAACGGATGTGAAATGGCTAGCTAGTTAGCGGTGGTGCGCGCTAGCAGCCTTTCAGTCGGTTACGTCACTTGCTCTGAAACCTAGAAGTAGTGGTTCCCCTTGCTCTGCAAGGGCCGTGGCTTTTGTGGAGCGATGGGTAACGACGCTTCGTGGGTGACTGTTGTTGATGTGTGCAGAGGGTCCCTGGTTCGCGCCCGTGTCGGGACGAGGGGACGGTCTAAAGTTATACTGTTACACATGCAACTCAAGCTATTGGGACACAGCTGACATGCTGTGTCAGCTGACTAGTTTCCCCTTCTACTCTGTGTCCCTATGATGGTTTAGGCTCCTCTCCCGAAGATGACACACCACCGATCCCTGTCTGTCAGAACTTCATGGTGCCCAAAAAGGAGATCAGCATGTTTCCTGATATGGGGAAGTGGAAACGTTCCCAGGTACGCCACACCTATGATGGTTTAGAATTGAACCTATCTATAGCCCAGAGGGTTTAGACACCCACTACATGGAAATGGAAACACTCCAGGGGCCTGTTCATTAGGCACTAAATGGAAGAAAATTGACTTAAAACGGGGAGGGACTACTGGGACAAACTCTTTAGTTTTCCATTGTAAAAGCTTTTAAAAAGTATTCTGTGGTGTAGTCTAATGAACACAACCCAGGTACTCGGCATGCCTCAACCAAGATAGTCGGCATGCCTCAACCCAGATAGTCGGCATGCCTCAACCCAGATAGTCGGCATGCCTCAACCCAGATAGTCGGCATGCCTCAACCCAGATAGTCGGCATGCCTCAACCCAGATAGTCGGCATGCCTCAACCCAGATAGTCGGCATGCCTCAACCCAGATAGTCGGCATGCCTCAACCCAGATAGTCGGCATGCCTCAACCCAGATAGTCGGCATGCCTCAACCCAGATAGTCGGCATGCCTCAACCCAGATAGTCGGCATGCCTCAACCCAGATAGTCGGCATGCCTCAACCCAGATAGTCGGCATGCCTCAAACCAGATAGTCATGTTCAAGTAGATTAGTCTTTATTATCCCAACCGAATATATAAAGGGTATATGAGACCTGTTATGACAGCATTGGAGAACTAGAAGAGTCAGGTCCTCCATTCAGAGTACTAACCATCTCTCTACCCTTCTTTCTCTTCCTCAAAGGCGTATGCTGATTACATGGGATTCATTCTGACGCTGAACGAGGGAGTGAAGGGGAAGAAACTCACATGTGAATACAAAGTGTCTGAGGCATGTAGCACCCTTTAACACTAGTAACTCATGATGTAGTGACATATCTTCAGATGGAAACAGTTTCTTATTACACATCGTTCATTTAAAGCCCCCATGCAGTCTGTTTAAATCATCACTGTGTCTAAATCACGGTGTTTATTAAGTGAAAATAACTATGTTCTATAAACTATTTCTTTGTATATACATTGCCTTTGGAAAGTATTCAGACCCCTTGACTTTTTCTACATTTTGTTACATTACAGCCTTATTCTAAAATTGAAGGAATAGTTTTTTTTCTCCTCGTCAATTTACACACACACTACCTCATAATGACAAAGCAAAAACAAGGGACATTTCTTGGGGGGATAATTTATAGAAGAAAAAAAATCTGTAATTACATTTACATTAGTATTCAGATCCTGTACTCAGTACCTTGTTGAAGCACCTTTTGCAGTGATTTCAGCCTTGATTTTTCTTGGGTATGACACACTAAGCTTGGCACACCTGTATTTGGGGAGTTTGTCCCATTTTTCTCTGCAAATCCTCTCAAGCTCTGTCAGGTTGGATGGGGAGACTTGTCCCCAAAGCCAAGACAACGCAGGACTGGCTATGTGCTTAGGGTCTTAGGGTCATTGTCCTGTTGGAAGGTGAACCGTCACCCTAGTCTGAGGTCCTGAGTGCTCTGGAGCAGGTTTTCATCAAAGATCTTTCTGTACTTTGCTCCTTTCATCTTTCCCTCGACCCTGACTAGTTTCCCAGTCCCTGCCGCTGAAAAACATCCCCACAGCATGATGCTGCCACCATGCTTCACCGTAGGGATAGTGCCAGGTTTCCTTTGACGTGAAAAGTTCAATCTTGGTTTCATCAGACCAGAGAATCTTGTTTCTCATGGTCTGAGAGTCTTTAGGCGCCTTTTGGGAAACTCCAAGCGGGCTCTCGTGCTTTTTACTGAGGAGTGGCTTCTGTCTGGCCACTCTAACACAAAGGCCTGGTTGTTGGAGTGTTGCAGAAATGGTTGTCCTTCTGGAAGGTTCTCCCGTCTCCAGAGAGCAACTCTAGAGCTCTGTCAGTGACCATCGGGTTCTGGGTCACCTCTCTGACCAAGGCCCTTCTCCCCCGATTGCTCAGTTTGGCCGGGCGGCCAGCTCCAGGAAGAGTCTTGGTGGTTCCAAACTTCTTCCATTTAAGAATGATGGAGGCCATTGTGTTCTTGGGGACCTTCAATGCTGCAGAAATGTTTTCGTACCCTTCCTTAGATCTGTGCCTCGACACAATCCTGTCTTGGAGCTCTACGGACAATTCCTTCGACCTCATGGCTTGGTTTTTGGAAACAGGATGCACCTGTGCTCAATTTCGAGTCTCAAAGCAAAGTGTCTGAATACTTGTAATTAAGGTATTTTTATTTGTAATAAATTTGCAAAAATTTCTACCCTGTTTTCGCTTTGTCATTATGTCATTACGTGTAGATTGCTGAGGATTCTTTTTATTTAATACATTTTAGAGTAAGGCTGTAACGTAACAAAATGTGGAAAAATTCAAGGGGTCTGAATGCTGTATATTTTAAATAATTTGTTTCCCTTTGAGCCTCCTTTAGCCATTAAAATGCTCAATCTGATCGTGTGGGCGTGTTGATACAAATTTAAATATATTTACATACACGGCCCAGATTGGTAGATAGGATCGTCTAGACACTAAGGGAAGGAAAAGGGGATACCTAGTCAGTTGCAAAACTGAATGCATTCAACCGAAATGTGGCTTCCGCATTTAACCCAAAACCTCTGAATCAGAGAGGTGCGAGGGGCTGCCTTAATCGATGTCCACGTCATCTGCGCCCGGGGAGCAGTTGTTGTTGGAGGTTAACTGCCTTGCTCAAGGGCAGAACGGCACATTTTACCACCTTGTCAGCTCAGGGATTCATTCAGCGACCTTTTGGTTTAATGGCCCAACGCTCTTAACCGCTAGGCTATCTGCTACCCCGTTCTCTAGAGCCTACCCCGCTTATCCCTACAAAGTAGGAAGATGCATATGAAAATAAAAGATGACTGGTCGTTGGTCAGACTATTCAGATCAGATTGTGATGTTATGCTGTCGGTCAAAAACTCCATCCCACCCGAACAGGCTGTAATTCCATGTGTAAAAAATACATGTAAATCCATTATATTGTATTCTTGCCTTTGGTAGCATCACATATACGGACTACTACTGTCCCTCCTTTTCATGAATTATGGAGTAGTTTGGGAGGTGAAGGGGGAGGGCCATCTACAGCCATAGCGAAGCTGGCTGTCAGTCAGTGTGAAAGATGGGCAACTTCCCCCCCCCTCCATAATGGGTCTCGGGAGGCAACTTTTCTTTCTATTATCAGGAAGACAGAGAGGGACACAGGGAGAATGGGGTCATATCAAGCCACAATGCCTTGGGCTGTTGTTGGTACACAAACAAAAACTATTCACCCCTTTTGTATTCTTTTCACGTTTATTTCCCTTAGAGCCTTGGGAAGTAACAATTGATGGCAAATGTATGAATGAATTTGAAATCGAAACATATCTTGATGATATTGAAGTATACCGCCTACCCGAGTCAGTACATGGTGGAAGCACCTTAGGCAACCATTACAGTTTTGAGTCTTTTTGTATAGGTCTTCACTAACTTTGCATGTCACCTGATTAATAATGAACTATCCTTCTTGGCAAAATTGCTGAAGTGCTAATAAGAATCAAATGTATCCAAATAACAGCTAAATATGTTAGCAGGGTTTTTGTGAATGTTTCAGTGTGTCTGTTCTCATTCCAGACCATAGAGAAGCTTCTGGTTCTGTTGGGGACTCTGGACCGCTGGATAGATGAGACCCCTCCTGAAGACCAGCCCTCTCGCTTCGGCAACAAGGCCTACAGGACTTGGTACGCCAAGCTCGACCAGGTAAACACACACACACACACACACACACACACACACACACACACACACACACACACACACACACACACAAAGGGTTTATACTATTCACAAGTGTTTTAATAAAATAGAAAGAATTGAAATTGTGTGTGAAAGGTTTTGTTGTGATATGCAGTCGCTCTGAGTTTCTGCTAAATGACACAAATGTAAAAAATGGTGTGTGTAGGAAGCAGAGGGCCTGGTTGCAGCAGTCATCCCAGAAGACAAGGCAGCTGCGGCTCCAGAGATAGCTGTGTATTTGAAGGAGGCGGTGGGCAACTCCACCAGGATAGACTATGGAACAGGTAACACACCCAGACAGACACGTCCTTAACGTGTGTGTCCCTGTTTCATATGCCCACTAGAGGGCACTGTTGAAACACAAATCCCGTTCTTTCCCTCTTCAGAACGCTGTCCTTTACAAATATATTCTGCCTTTGACTTTGGTATTGCCCACTACAACTCTATTAGTAACAATATGAGATACTTATATGTATCACATCTGCGTGTGTGACTGTCCATGAATGACACAGGTTGTTGTTGTCAGGTCACGAGGCTGCCTTTGCCATCTTCCTCTGCTGTCTCTGCAAGATCGGAGCTCTCAGGGTAGATGACCAGTTGGCCATCATTTTCAAGGTGTTTGACAGGTGAGACAGGCACTGTTTTGTGTGTGCATGTGTGCACAATCTGTAAACGATTGTATGTGCCTCGTATGGACTATAAATGAAACTACAACTTTCTTTTTAAAACCCCACCAGGTATCTGGTGGTCATGCGCAAGCTTCAGAAAACCTACAGAATGGAGCCTGCTGGCAGCCAGGGGGTCTGGGGGTTGGATGATTTCCAATTTCTACCTTTCATATGGGGCAGCTCCCAGTTTGTAGGTAAGAGGCCTACTCCACTAGCCCAGGCAAAGCCTACTTCACCCATGCACAGCGGAACTATTTGAAAATATGTGTCATGCATATTTGATAGTTATAAAGGCTATACTGCAGTGTGGCAAGGGAAAGAGTGACACCAAGTGGTCGGTGTGTCTAATTACAGTTTTTTTCTTTTTTGTCCTCCACTTCCTACTCCCTTTGTCCCAGACCACCCCACGTTGGAGCCCAAGCACTTTGTCGATGAGAAAGTTGTCAACGAGAATCACCACGACTACATGTTTCTGGAGTGCATCAAATTCATTAATGAGGTGAGAGGGACATTTAGGCAGAAGGAAAAACAGAAAATTGGTGTTCTGCAGAGTTCAGTGTCCATGCCACCGCAGTTCAGTTCCTACACACAATGAATTGTGTGTGATGCGGGTCGTGAATTGATATTTTCTCCCTATTGCATTCTATGGGGATTTCTAATGTGTTAATTGAATCACTGATTTGAATTGAGTTGACTGAATTTTGGTTCACAAAACTCTGATCATCATTTTGTGAGACAGAGGAATTGGACTTAAGTATTTTTACATAAATCTTTTTTTAATACATTTTAGTCATTTAGCAGAGCGACTTACAGTTAGTACATTCATCTTAAGGTAGCTAGGTACGACAACCACATCTCAGTCATAGTGACTAAAGCAGCTATAAGCAAATTCAGTGTTAAGTCATAAGGCCAGTGTTAATGCAAGAAAAGTAAGGACTGATTTGTGTAAGCCATTCCACCGACAAGATACACACACACACACACACACACACACACACACACACACAGTACCCCATATCCATCTTTACATCAGTGAGCCAGGAAACCTGACCAGAAGAGGGTGTGTTGGGGAATGTGATTTTGAGACGGGCAGAAAAGGAGAGGAAGGGAGGAGGTGTTGCTATGTCCTGTTCCTTCCCCCGAACGGCAAAAAGCTGCTGCAGCTGCGGGGGGCCTCTCTCCCTCTCCCTCTCTTTCTCTCTCTTTCACTTTTTCTCTCAATTCAATTCAAAGGGCTTTATTGGCATTGTAAACATATGTTTACATTGTCAAAGCAGGTGAAATAGATAATAAACAAGGCAAAATTAACAGTAAACATTACACTTACAATATTTTCAAAGGACTAGAGACATTTCAAATGTCATATTATGCATATATACAGTGTTATAACGATATGCAAAGAGTTAAAGTACAAAAGGGAAAAGAAATAAACATAAATATGGGTTGTATTTACAATTGTGTTTGTTCTTCACTGGTTGCCCTTTTCTTGTGGCAACAGGTCACAAATCTTGCTGCTGTGATGGCACACTGTGGTATTTCACCCAATAGATATGGGAGTTTATCAAAATTGGGTTTGTTTTCTAATAACTTTTTGGGTCTGTGTAATCTGAGGGAAATGTGTCTCTAATATGGTCATACATTTGGCAGGATGTTAGGAAGTACAGCTCAGTTTCTACCTCATTTTGTGGGCAGTGTGCTTATAGCCTGTCTTCTCTTGAGAGCCAGGTCTGTTTTCGGCTGCCTTTCTCAATAGCAAGGCTATGCTCACTGAGTCTGTAAACAGTTCAAGCTTTCCTTAAGTTTGGGTCAGTCACAGTGGTCGGGTATTCTGCCACAGTGTACTCTCTGTTTAGGGCCAAATAGCGTTCTAGTTTGCTCAATTAATAAAAAAATAAAAAATCCCCAATGTGTCAAGTAATTATCTTTTTGTTTGGTTGGGTCTAATTGTGTTGCTGTCCTGGGGGTCTGTTTGTGTTTGTGAACAGAGCCCCAGGACCAGCTTGCTTAGGGGACTCTTCCCTAGGTTAATCTCTCTGTGGGCGATGGCTTTGTTAAGGAAGGTTTGGGAATTGCTTCCTTTTAGGTGGTTGTTGAAGTTAACACCGCTTTTCTTGATTTGATCATTAGCGCGTATCGGCCTAATTCTGTTCTGCATGCATGATTTGGTGTTTTACGTTGTACACTGAGGATGTTTTTACAGAATTCTGCATGCAGAGTCTCAATTTAGTGTTTGTCCCGTTTTTGTGAATTCTTGGTTGGTGAATGGACCCCAGAGCTCACAACCATAAAGGGCAATGAGTTCTATAACTGATTCAAGTATTTTTAGACAGATCCTAATTGGTATGTTGAATTTTATGTTCCTTTTCATGGCATAGAAGGCCCTTCTTGCCTTGTCTCTCAGATCGTTCACAGCTTTGTGGAAGTTACCTGTGGTGCTGATGTTTAGGCCGAGGTTGGTATAGTTTTTTTGTATGCTCTAGGTCAACGGTGTCTAGATGGAATTTGTATTTGTGGTCCTGGAAACTGGACCTTTTTTGGAACACCATTATTTTTGTCTTACTGAGATTTACTGTCAGGGCCCAGGTCTGACAGAATCTGTGCAGAATATCTAGGTGCTGCTGTAGGCCCTCCTTGGTTGGGGAGAAAAGCACAAGATCATCAGCAAACAGTAGACATTTGACTTCAGTTGCTAGTAGGGTGAGGCCGGTTGCTGCAGACTGTTCTAGTGCCCTCGCCAATTCGTTGATATATATGTTGAACAGGGTGGGGCTCAAGCTGCATCCCTGCCTTGTGGAAAGAAATCTGTGTGTTTATTGCCAATTTTAACTGCACACGTGTTGTTTGTGAACATTGATTTTATAATGTCGTATGTTTTTTCCCCCAATACTACTTTCCATCAATTTGTATAGCAGACCTTCATGCCAAATTGAGTCAAAAGCTTTTTTGAAATCAACAAAGCATGAGAAGACTTTGCCTTTGGTTTGGTTTGTCATATGGTAATTTGTTAAAGCCAATTTGACATTTGCTCAGTACATTGTTTCCACTGAGGAAATGTACGAGTCTGCTGTTAATGATAATTCAGAGGATTTCCCCAAGGTTGCTGTTGACGCATATCTAGTTATTGGGGTCAAATTTGTCTCCACTCTTGTGGATTGGGGTGATCACTCCTTGGTTCCAAATATTGGGTAAGATGCCAGAGCTGAGGAGGATGTTGAAGTTTAGTCAATTGAAATTTGTGGTCTGTATATTTTATCATTTCATTTCATTGAGGATACCATCAACACCACAAGCCTTTTTGGGTTGGAGGGTTGTATTCTGTCATTTAATTAATTCAATGTAATTGGATAATCCAGTGGGTTCTGGTAGTCTTTAATAGCTGAGTCTAAGATTTGTAATTGATCATGTTTTTGTTCTTTGTTATAGAGCCAAAAAGATTGGGGAAGTGGTTTATCCGTACATCTCCGTTTTGGATAGATAACTGTGGTTAGATTATATGGGTTCTTCAATGTAATTGAGCTGACGTGCTATTCCTTCTTTTTCCGTAGTGTATTTCTGTATTGTTTTAGTGTTTCACCATAGTGAAGACAGAGACCTAGAAAACCTGAGCCTACGTTTTTGGTTGGATAGGCTTTTTACTGCGAAGTTTACACTTTCACTATTACACTGAAATGTTTTGTCCAGGAAGTTGTCTCAGTTGGTTGGTAGGTCTTCATTTATAGCATTTCTTAATATTGTGTCGTTTGACACCTCATGATTGAGTATTGCTCTGTTCAAGTAGACTGTGAATGCTCTCAGAGACTCTGGGTACACAGTACTACTGCCAAGGGAGGAGCTGTAGGTGTACCTACCATATGAGTCTCCTCAAAGCTTACAGACCCAGCGTGCGACATATCTGCAGGAGTTTTTGTTGGTTGTTTTGTCTTGGAGGGCATATTTGGGAGGGAATACAGTCACCTCCAGATAAGTGTTTGTCCCCCTGGAGGAGGGAGGGGGGGATATATGCAGGTTTCTTTTGTGTATGGATGTGTGCCTTTTTAAGCACATCTCCCTCTCCTGTTTGTGTGTGTTGTATGGTCTCTCAGACAAACTGTTGTTCTGCTTGCATATTTCCTCTCTCTCTCACGTGCGAACGCTCACATGCTGACGCACAAATGTGCATATATATACACAGTCTCCGCCTCTCTGGGAGGTTGTGTGTAGTGTACAAAACTCACCAGAGTCATTTCCTTCCCCACATGCTGTTGTGAATCACTTCTTCCTTCAGGGTATCCTCACTAAACCCCACCCCCATCCCTCTCTGGTGGAGGCCCGGGGGAAGCCAGGGGCTAGGGTTGGGTTCCTGCCCCGGTCACAAGCCGTCCTCTGGGTTTTGGTGGGGGGGAGGTGCTATGGAGGGAGACAGTGTCCAAACACTACCACTACATTCATTCATTCAGGGCCCCTCTAGCTCTCTTTGTCTCTGTCTGTCTCTTTTTCTTCCCTTGGGGTAAATATAAGGGCACACACACACACACACACACACACACACACAAAGAAAGAAATGCACTCTCCTCACTGGCACCCCAAAAAGTATGAGCTGGACAGTGGGACAACTGTTGACCTGCCTGTCATTATGTCTTGTAATGTCTTAGGCTTATATATTCCTTATTGGCTGGTTAGCTAATGGACGAATTAAACATATATTTCACGCTCTCCTCCTTTCATTCTGTCTCTCCTCCTTTCTCTTTCTCTCTCTTCCCCCTCCCCCCTCTCTCTTTCTGTATTACCCCCCCACCCCACACTCTCTCTCCCCTCCCCCCAGATGAAAACTGGTCCGTTTGCTGAGCACTCCAATCAGCTGTGGAACATCAGTGCTGTCCCCACCTGGTCCAAAGTCAACCAGGGCCTGATCCGAATGTACAAGGCAGAGGTAAGAGGAGACACACCCCACAGAGTGAGAACAATCTAAATCTACACTTAATAGTGTATGATGAACCTTGACAGTGGATCCCCCTAAAATAAAAGGTAAACGATAAAGAAAATGTGTCCCATAACATTAACAGTTAAATTGTACTTGGTTTCTAACCCGTTTTGAAGATGTATATATTTTAGTTAACACAGTATCCTATGGCAACCAAGATATAAACAGTGGAGTCATAAGTCAGTCAGGTTACAAGGTAGTTGTACTTATCCCATTAAGATATTTATGAGTCATACTCTCCCAAATCAAGGGGTAAATGTCATTAGTTGAAATCAGACGGTGCTTTTTAAAGGTGAATTCTGTCACCTGGATTTCCCCAGTGGCAGTTTGAGGTACTACAGATTAGGGATTCAATTTCATGTCAGGGGTAATGAAAGTAGTTTAATCATTCATGTTTACACAAGGTCATTCAAACAGAAGTGTAGTCCTCCCAAGTGGAACGGAAGAAAGAGACTTATAAATAAAAATCTTGTTTATTAATACTCAAATATAATTTAGCGTCATGTCCTATCTTGAAGTGTGATTCTAACTGTAAATGTGTTCTGAAGAGCGAGTAGGCTAATGATTCTATTGAGGAGTTAGAGGCAGGAAAGGGTTAAACAAGAGAGGAACTGAGAGAGCGGAACAGTGTCAGTATGTGTGTGAGAGTATCGCTGGCCCCACCCCCTTTCCTGCCTGAGCCCACATCCTGTGTTTTCAAGAGTGGGCCTGCTAGTCTTCCCAGAGCTGAGGGGCCAAGCTGTCTGCTAACACCCCCCCATCCCCCCCACCCATCCTTCCCAGGCTCGCATTCCACTCTCCCTCCCCCGGCCCCACATAGGGAATCAGCTCTGTGCTCTGTCTCTCCCTCTTTTCTCTGGTTCTCTCTACCGCTGCCCCGCCTCTAGCCTGCTGCTTGCTTCCCTCCTCAGCCCTTTCGCAATTTCTCCACTTCTGCTAGGGCACAACAACAAAATATGCAACTCTCAGACAAGACGTTCTGTTCAAATGTTTATCCTGACCCTGGTGGACTTTTTTTGGGGTGTTAATTTACAGACGTTATAAAGTCAATTGACAAAGACTGAACAAATGCGGATTGAAGAAGTACTTAACTTTTTTAGAGACCTCTGATACTTGATACCAGTGTAGTATGTCAAGGTGCCTGTTGTATGAACCACAAATCAACTAAAATAGTTATTATTGGGTATTGTTATGCTATTACCATGTAATGCCTTCGAGTATTGAAGTAGATAGGTAGTGCTGAGTGATTAGTGCTTTTTGAGGTTGTTTCGGTTTGAGTACAAAAAATAACAGTTCATTTGATGATTTTTTTACTGCTTTTCACTTAACCATTATTTATTCACATTACTTAATCAAATATTTCAGTTGTGTATATTACATTTGTTTGATGGCTTTTATTTCATTCCAACTCATATCATCTCTATTTTTTATTTATTTAACCTTTATTTAACTAGGCCTATGCTGTCTGACAAAATCACTGTTTTAGTAGCTCTTCAAAGTAAATAAGGCATACTTTTATGACTTCTGAATACTAACTATCGATCACTTAGATCATGCATTTCCAGGTAGAGATACATCGGGAAGCAACTGCTCTCTATCCCTCTTGATCCCCTGTTCTGCTCTGTCTCTGCCCCATACAGACTGAACAAGTAGGCACGCAATGGATTATGGTCATTGTAGTTAGTTTAGCACAGAAAATGTGGTAATTATGTTTAATATTGGGCTTTTGGAAACTACAACTCCCTACTACATTGCATAGTTCGGGCTTGATTTACTGCTAGAGAAACTGCAGTGAGAAAATGAGCATGGAGCTCACAGAAAAATCTAACTGGAATTCTAATAATTGAACCGACTTCAGTTAATCGGCGAGCACTAATACTAGGTAAATACTGTAAAATAAAGTGTTGCCCAAGGTTGCGCAATAATAATTTTGACTCCACACATCTAAATCTTTAGCATTTGCTGTGGATTCACATTGTTTATTACTTTGAGCCACTGAACTACCGTATATCAGTCATTTCCAATGGACGGAGGCACAAGGAGACATTGAATCATTTCACTCTTGGCGGCTAGAGATGTAGTGTATAAAAAGAAAAAAGTCACACTGTATATGTTTCCAACATTTTAATGGTAAATGGCACACTTCGGCACACTGTGCATTCTTCAGGGCTGCAAATGATCAGCGACGCAACATTGCGTTAACAATCAGCGGAGGGAAGCTCTCGCTAGCAAGCTTTGACACATTGCTTGATGGACTAGTTTTAGACCAGTTTTACAGGCTGTTCCGAAGATACACCCACAGAGGTTTTGGCAATGTGGTACTACAAAGTAGTAAGCAGAAGCAATGTTAGTCAATTGTTAGAGGTCAAGGTGTTTCTTTATATATATATATATATATATATATATTATTTATTTATTTTAACTAGGGACTAGTGGTCAATTTGGAACTGGGCAACTCAATCACCCCAACACCTTTAGGAGTGTGAACTACCTGCCAGGTGAAAGCCGTCTCCATTTAATTGTTTTCAGTGGCGATCACACGATTGTAGAAACAAGCATGGATTTGAGGCCAAAAATGACTGTACTCAAAAACTCCCATTTTATTTATCAAAGTTTCACATGCCAGCGATCTGAGTGTGAAGTTAGCTGGTTCGCTGCCGCCAAACGGCACGCCCACTAGCGTTTCTTCTCCACAATGAGTCTGGATTAGTTTTCCTACCTGATGCCTTGTAGAATGCAAACACATTCTGACCCTTCTAATTGGCCCCAGGTTCCGATGCGTTGTGCCAGAGCCGTCATTGGCTTTGATACTCTGATTGGTTAGAGACGATCCAATGGTACATTTGTTTCGTACAACAGCCCTCATTTTGAGATGTCCATGGAGAGTATAAATAGCAATGTCGGGTCTGGAAGTGGCTAGCTAGCCACACGAAAGGCAGATACAACTCTCAATGGTTAGACGAATGTAAATGTGACCAAATTGTCACCGCCAGAGGTAACTGAGCCAGGACTGGCAGCTGTGGATGAGATGAAAGATGACCTGATAAGGGTTAATGCTAGCTGTCCTGTGGTAGCTCCAGTCTCTGAAGCTCCCCTTGTATTATCCTAGAGCCGGGAAAGTTTAACATTTATGCAAATTATCAGCGATGCAAATTTGCGATAACGATCAGTGATTGGAAGCTCTTGCTAGCAAGCTTTGACACCTTGCTGGATAACAAATCCACCAACTTGCTTTTTTAGAGGCTGTTTGGAAGAAACACCCATGAGTGGAGATTTTTGCTTTATTTCAGGACATAGACCACCTTATGTGAATTGCACGAAGTTGCTTGTTCTAGACAAGTCCATAGCTTTGGCTTTGGTTGGTGTGTATGGATGATGCTAAACCAAGTTTGCACTAGATGAAGTAAAGCAGTGCCAAATTGTACCATTTCTGTTCATCTTTCCCTCTCTTTGACCTTCTTCTTTTTATCTCTTCATCCATGTAAATTCCCTCCCTTCTCTCTTTCTCCTTGTCTACTCCTAGTGCTTGGAGAAGTTCCCTGTTATTCAGCACTTCAAGTTTGGCAGTCTCATCTCCATCCAGCCTGTGAAGCCCTGACGGCTATCCAAAGAAACCATGTGTGTGACGGAGAGACCAAACTCCCAACATCCCTTGAGGATGAACGCCCGATCCTCACCCAAGAAAGATCGCCAAATTCATCCCTAATATTAGCACAGACACCAACCCCAAAATCTGTCTCTTTAGACAACAAATACCCTCCCCAAATTGCCAATGACGGCACCACGATCATCAGTGACTCAATTCGGTTTTGTTTTGTTGTCTTTCTGTCCCCCTGAAGATTGAAGCGTTTTTGTGTGTGTGTCTCTGTCTCTCTGTGTGTGTGTAAGTGTGTTATGGAAAGCTGTCAGTCATTCTCAATCCAATATTGAGAGTGTGTGCACCTTTACTAGTGTGTCTATTTATTTCTATAAATGTACGAATGCTGACCAGGGTCGTGTTCATTAGGCACCAAATGGAAGAAAATGACTGAAAGAGGGGACTACCTGAACTTGTCCAATAAGTAACACATTTTTTTTGTTTTCTGTTGCGTAATATTTTGGAACGTTTTCCATTGTGTGCTCTAATGAACACGCCCCTGGTGTAGCAGGGATAGGATAGCCTTGTTGGATAAACATTGCCGAGACAAGAGCTTGGCTTTACTGTGAGTGGCCTGATGTGTATAGCTCCTACCCCATACTGGACACTTGAGTCCTTGATACAGAGCTGTTTTTTTTTTTTTTTTGGTTCTTCATTACAAAGGGTTGTGATATAAATGTGTTTCTCTGATTTATTTGAGATATTCTAATTTCTTTAGCAGTTCTGATTTTTGTTTTGAGTGTCCACTGATGTTTTGGCCAACTGTTTTCAGTTTTGTTGCATAATGTGTCTGTCATTATTGCCTGTATGATCATCCAAGTTGTAAGTCATATTATAATAATTTGTTAATTTTGGTGTTCGGTCATTATTTCGTTGAAGCTGGTGGTTGGTTTTGAAAATGTCAATGTGGTTCTCAAAGAACTTATTCAAATGAAATAGGGTTAGAAATTAAACATAAAAATGTGAATATACCCTTTTGACACTATTGTACCAACCTGACCTGTACTGTGCTGGCTTGGTCATCTTTCTTTCACATAGGCCTCGTCTTTTCCAACACAGTTCCAGCAACCATGGTGGATGTGTAACCATGCCAGAGCAGTACAGCTCCTCTCAGCTTGGGTCTGGGTCTGCTCAGTATTGTGAAAAGGGTTATCATCATACCACTGATGGTACACAATTATCAACCAGACTTTGGTATATTGGGGCTCAGCAGGTCACCAGTAACAACACACATGATTGATAAGTTAAGAAGAGGTGGGGCTTACTCAATGGAAGATATAGGATATTTCAATTTGAACACACAGATCTGGTTCTTTTTCTTCCTGGTAGTGGAGAATAACCGGAAATGTACACCTTGTGGAGCACATTTTACATAAGGTGAAATCCTGTCGTCAGTGTGCTGATAGGAAGAGCTTAGTTTGTAAACCCAACCTTTTGTACCCTTGGACGGCCAGGTACCACAACGGATCTCCAGTTGAAGTCGGAAGTTTACATACACCTTAGCCAAATACATTTAAACTCAGTTTTCACAATTCCTGACATTTAATCCTAGTAAAAATTCCCTGTTTTAGGTAAGTTAGGCTCGCCACCATATTTTAAGAATGTGAAATGTCAGAATAATAGTAGAGAATGATTTATTTAAACTTTTATTTCTTTCATCACATTCCCAGTGGGTCAGAAGTTTACGTACACTCGATTAGTATTTGGTAGCATTGGCTTTAAATTGTTTACCCTGGGTCAAATGTTTCGGGTAGCCTTCCACAAGCGTCCCACAATAAGTTGGGTAAATTTTGGCCCATTCCTCCTGACAGAGCTGGTGTAACTGAGTCAGGTTTGTAGGCCTCCTTGCGCGCACACGCTTTTCCAGTTCTGCCCACAAATTGTCTATGAGATTGAGATCAGGGCTTTGTGATGGGCACTCCAATACCTTGACTTTGTTGTCCTTAAAGCCATTTTGCCACAACTTTGGAAGTATGCTTGGGGTCATTGTCCATTTGGAAGACCCATTTGCGACCAAGCTTTAACTTCCTGACTGATGTCTTGAGATGTTGCTTCAATATATCCTCATAATTTTCCATCCACATCATTTTCCTACCTCATGATGCCATCTATTTTGTGAAGTGCACCAGTCCCTCCTGCAGCAAAGCACCCCCACAACATGATGCCGCCACCCACGTGCTTCACAGTTGGGATGGTGTTCTTCGGCTTGCAAGCGTCCCCCTTTTTCCTCCAAACATAACGATTGTCATTATGGCCAAACAGTTCTATTTTTGTTTCATCAGACCAGAGGACATTTCTCCAAAAAGTATGATCTTTGTCCCCACGTGCAGTTGCAAACCGTAGTCTGGCTATTTTATGGCTGTTTTGGAGCAGTGGCTTCCTTGCTGAGCGGCCTTTCAGGTTATGTCGATTATAGGACTCGTTTTACTGTGGATATAGATACTTTTGTACCTGTTTCATCCAGCATCTTCACAAGGTCCTTTGCTGTTGTTCTGGGATTGATTTGCACTTTTCACACCAAAGTACATTCATCTCTAGGAGACAGAACGCATCTCTTTCCTGGGCGGTATGACGGCTGCGTGGTCCCATGGTATTTTACTTGCTTACTATTGTTTGTACAGATGAACGTGGTACCTTCAGGCATTTGGAAATTGCTCCCAAGGATGAGCCAGACTTGTGGAGGTCTACAATTTTTTTTCTGAGGTCTTGGCTTATTTATTTTGATTTTCTCATGATGTCAATCAAAGAGGCACTGAGTAGGCCTTGAAAAACATCCACAGGTACACTTCCAATTGACTCAAATGATGTCAATTAGTCCATCATAAGATTCTAAAGCCATGACATTTTCTGGAATTTTCCAAGCTTTTTATTAAAGGCACAGTCATTTTTGTGTATGTAAGCTTCTGACCCATTGGAATTGTGATTCAGTGAAATAATCTGTCTGTAAACAATTACTTGTGTCATGCACAAAGTAGATGTCCTAACCGACTTGCCAAAGCTATAGTTTGTTAACAAGAAATTTGTGGAGTGGTTGAAAAACGAGTTTTAATGACTCCAACCTAAGTGTATGTAAACTTCCGACTTCAACTGTATAGGCCTATCAATAGATAGATCCAGGCATTCATAATGTCATAGTTAAATGTAAACACTCATAGGGCTCTGTCTCTCCCTCTCGCTGCAGTAGATCCGAATTCACCACGCAAATTCCATTCTTAATTTCTGCCTCGTCACTGTCGGTAATGCGCGTTCCAAAAAAAAGTGGCCCCTGAAAGTGCTGCTTGCTGCTGCCTAATTAAAGGGAGGAGAGGAGACTGACTGAGCGTATCGTTCGGAATCACCCTATATTCATCCCAGCCCCCCACCTATTTAAATGGGTGGAGTGACTGCTGTGCTGTGATCATCAACCGCTGGCGACGCAGATGGGGATGGTGGAGGGGCTTTTAGACCATGCGCGCGGGTAAAGCAACCTTCTGTCACTCCAATGGGTTAAAAGAAACTATACGCATACCCTTGTTGATGATAGGCTATAAACTTCTCAAAACGAACGAACCCGCCTGAAGAGGCACTTGCGTGTATGACAGGAGCAACTGCTCAACATTTTTCCGAGGGCCAGTGCACACAACGTACGTTACACATTTTTCAATGTGTTTGTTATACGGCTATTGTAGTAAAGCCAGTTGTCACTATAAATGAGTCTTGTTACAAAATTGTAACGTGAAACCACATTCTCCGGACTGCACCAGTCTTTGGAATTATTTGTGAGACCGATGCTATTCATTTCGAATCCACGCGGAGGAGCTCGCTCTACACCAGTAAACGAACCATAATCCACAACATTTGTCACAGTGGGAGGAGAACGCTCTCATTTTAAAGCTTTATATAAAAATATTTTCTAGGTCGCTTTTTGGAGATGAAACCCCTCTACCACGACCAAATGATCCAAATAATAATCGAATTAGAGAGAGAATTAAAAAAGCACAATCAGATCTCCATTACCCGTTTGGCTAAAATGGCTACATTAATTGTAACCTATTATAAAACGCATTCTGATCTTTATTAGTCGTAGTATCCTAAAATCATGCTAAACAGTAGTCTAATCTAATAAAACTGACGCGCATAGTGATGCTTTCTACTTACGACCTACCTATACCAAATTATTATGCACAACGGCAAATGGAAAACAGTGCCGGCAACCGAGACTTGAAAGAGTAGCCTAGGCTAAAGGTATAGCTGCGTTTATGTGTTGGACGTAGCCTACTGCGCTATCTCAAATTGAGAGGAGTCGAGAGGTTTCGGGTTGGAATAAAAACGAGGGAGACAGGGAGAGAGGAGGAGGGATGGGAAGCGGAATGAATGAGGAGGGATGAGGTTGGGGAGGGTGGCGAGGGGGGAGCAGCGAAGCCGAGGTCAGCCTGAGGTGCCGCTACATAGGCTTTCTAATACCTTCATTCATTGATTTTGAAGAACACCACCAAGTGGCATATAGCGGAGATAACACGACTGCAAGTTTGGGGGGGATGCCTGGCAAGAAAGCTCAGAGCGCACAGCAAAATCCCAGTCAGCCAGAGCGTGCACTGCAACCAAGCACACGTAGACAGTCAGTCATATGTGAGTTTGGACTAGAAATTAACCACTGCCTTTTCTCAAGTGGACCAGTTTTAAACACAATCTCTATTAGATACAAAATATATCCTGCATTCTTACAATGCTGCACTCCACACGATTCTAACAACCAATTCGTTAAAACTGTATCAAAACTCACAGGCTACTTTTGTTTTAGAGTTACACCGTTTTTTCCCCCATTTATCAATAACCTGAATGTTAATAGCCTAGTCAATAATAGACTAGTCCAAAAAGCAGAGGCCTCGTCGACGTAGTCTTTAGACTACGAGGCTCATGAAATGAAGTAGCCCAAAATACATTATACATGTCATGTATGTCTTTGTGTTGATAACCAGGTTTTTCTGATCTAGCGGAAGTGTTAAAAATTGCCGTTGATACATCTGCATATCTATTAAGTTACCCACAGGGATATTAGGAGAGGAACTGAATGGTGTATGCAACATAAGAATGAAGGCCCCCAATCCTCTTTTGTAACACTGCTCACAGAATAGGTCTTACATCTCTCCCTTATTGCAGCATGTGATTGACTGTCTCAATAGGGACAGAATCCCTCAAACTTCAGGTGATTATGGCTCTGACTGTAGTTTAAGGGAATAATAAACATATGAGACAAAATATGACTTCAACACAGTTTGAGCAGCATGCCATTCAAACAATAAATCAAGGAGGGAGTGGATTTGTTTTAAATTTTTTATTAAGATTATAAATTCTTAACAAATATGTTCTAAAACAGTTTTACCCGGTGATATACAATTTAATATGCACAAAAATACAAGAATAGCAACAAAATATGGAGAGGACGTGTGAAAGACATCTTTATTTCAGTACACATAGTGCTTATAATGTGTGGATGTATGGCAAAATTATGAGCTTGCCTTTTTAGAACAAAAGGTCTTAATTTTTGAAAATAAAACAAAACTCACAAAACCAAGCCATGTTGGCATCATGAATTACTGTGAAGGCTTGATCAGTAACTTTTTGTTATAGGTTCAGGGGGAACGCTCAACAGATCGAACTGTCAAAAAAATACCTGGATTGATTCGATTACACGTGCATTCTGGGATTTGGAGGAATTAATGGTTCTGATCAGAGATGAGGTGTGAAGTTGGGTAGCCTACAACAAGTACATCAATAGAGAGACGCATCAAGCTGGTTCAGAGTTAATGCACCCACGAGTTTGAGAGGGAAATTTAAGTCTGAGCCATTGCGCCTTCACCTGTCAATTTATGTGTGGTCAGAATGTGCCATGTAGTTTCCATGTAACATAGCCTACTACTGGTGTCCGACTCTTTTAGAATATGAGTTTCGATATCCAAGGTTTAAATATCAACCCAGAAATACAAGATATTAAACCAAGTACAACACAACAGTACTTGTGTAGCATATGTTTAACTTTTTGTTAGTTGTTTACCGTATTAAACCACTACGCACAACAAAAGCATGTTGCAAAGCCATCCATGGGCACACTTTTCTATTTAGCCTGGAGCTGAGGCTACATTAAATGCTTGCTATTCAGTCACAATACTTGTGTAGCGTCTTAAAAACGATACATTGTGTTCAAACGTGTTCTGTAGGAGAGATCAAATCAAAACAATCCGCGAGCGAGACATTCAACCACTTTCAATGTTTGCAACAATAGCTAGCAGTAGTATGCGTTGGGTTTAAGGCAACGAAATCAACTTCGTTAGATAAAATTCACAACTACCATGTAAAAATGTGTTATGTAGACATGTTCGGTTTAAAAGGAAACGCCTGCACATCATGTGGCACAACCATCTCTCCGTAAAAACGAGTTAACAAACAAAAACTGTTCAATGTTTAAATAGCATTTCTTGCAAAAATAAAGTCAATTTGATTTAGACTTTGTACAATTTCATAAAGTGTTTGATTCTAGTTGACCATGGAGTCAAAAAGCTACAATAGCTCTAGTCCATGCCCCTAGGCTCGCTAGGGCTTGTTTGCTACAGAACTGTCCGTTCAAGGCTTGCTCAAAGTCCGCCTGTCTGCTCACCAGCCCCGAAAACCCCGAGCCGAAAATCGAGATCAGATTGGAAATGTTTGATGTGTCCAAGTGTTCCGAATTTGCGTAGGAACAGTCCTCGAATTTCGCCCTTTTACATGGCGTAAAATCCGGTACTTCCTCAATATCGGATATATAATATTCAAAGTCAACCTTGCGTTTCTTGGCTGGGGACTGTGCGCCCTGGCAGCACTGTTGGAACGACGCGCAGCAGTCCTGGTGAAGGTACCCATTCTCCACAGTGGTCACTACGTGCGTGTCCAGATCGAGCACTGTCGTTTTGTTGCAGTGTAGGTTGTTGTTCACCGTGGAAAAGTCACAATTCGATACAGGGTAAGCCTCCGCACAACAGCTCCGATAGAACGAGGGCTCTGTCTCCTTGCAGACCTCGTCGCTTTGGAGAGAGAGAGGCGCGGAGCAGGCGGATGGGGCTTGGATATGCGCTGACTGCACTGCTGTTAGGTGGCTTACTGGCAGCAGCGCACAGCAGAGACTCGCCGGTTCGCTCACCCCGTCGTTGCCGCAGCAATCCCCGCTCTGCTCCTCGCAGTCCTCGGCCAAATCCAGCGGGTTTAACTCCTGGATCTCGTTGCAGACGGTCATCACCTCCTCGTACTGCTGCATCCTGTAGATCTCCGCGTACTTCTCGTTCATGTACACCTGTCTGGCGTTCCTCAGTACATAGGAGACCAGGAGGTTTTTGTGCAGCTTGATGCCTCCTCTCTGCGTCCTGGAGTTGTGAATCTTCCGTAAGGAAATTGAGATTAGACTTTGTGCATCCACTGCACACTCCATCGTGTTGATCATGGTGGTGATATAGTCGTTTCCGCTCCTCTCCGACTCAGAAAAGCGACTTTCTCTCAGTGGAAGTCACGATATTTCGTTCGGGGGCGAAGGCTTAAGTCAGCTCGGTAGTGAAACATTGAACACGGCTGTCCGCTTCCCTCTGTATGCGAGCAAGCAATCATTTGCTAGGGGTACTTAGCCAGAGTATATATATTTCGAGGAGGAGTCGGCCCATCTCCGCTTGCGCCAATGAGGACCCGGCCTCCCTATTGATTGACATGCAAACTCCACCCATGTGTGGTGCTCAGGGCCAATCAGACAGAGGCGGTTCTTCTGTGCTATTCAAATTCCAAACTGACTACCAAACTGGAATGCTCTCATGAGACTCACTGGGCTAGAGCGCCTGGTCAAATAGTAGCCTACGTGTGTGTCTCTGTGACAAGCCTACATGAGAATTAAACTTTTCTCATAGATTTATCTAAATAAAAAAATGCCAGTAATATTTAGTACATGAATCTTAAATCATGAATTCGTTTCGGATCTTAATTCTGCCACAAACAAAGAATAAAGGCTAGGCAACTTAACATGAGTGTTTAGAATAATAAAATACTTCATTTCTAATCTGATTGATTAATTCATTGTTAAATTATCTGTTTTCATTTTTAGTATGACTTTGTTTTTCCCTATGCATGTGATTCTGCATCTCTATTAGAATGTTCTAATATCAATAAGGCCCATAGCCGTGGTATATTGGCCATATATCACAAACCCCCGAGGTGCCTTATTGCTATTATAAACTGGTTAGCAATGTAATTGGAGCAGTAAAAATACATGTTTTGTCATATCCGTGGTATACAGTCTGATATACCACGGCTTTCAGCCAATCAGCATTCAGGGCTCGAACCACCCAGCTTATAATAAATAATGGCTTTTATAAAATTTTAATGAATATTATAATGTTGCAAGCCACCTCTGTGCATTTTTTAAAATAACAAGCCAATAAAGATTCAGACAACCGCAGACTGACAGACAGCCTACATTCAATTTCTACTTATTTATTATATTATTAATTGTGTACCATCTCAGTTTATATATTGACATGTATTAAGAATAGTTCTATCAGAGGGAAGTACAAAGTAGAGTTGTTCCATTCTATGTTATTATATTATTTTCTATACTGTAATATTCTATACTTTTCTATTTTATAGAATCAGAATCTTTTCTCACAGTCTTCGGCTATCTCTACATTAATAAAATATGTGTAGTAAGATCTGCCTCTCTTCAATATCAAATATACAACTTTTCTGTTTACACTATCCTTACACTATCCTTACACTAGCCTTACACTATCCTTACACTATCCTTACACTATCCTTACACTAGCCTTACACTATCCTTACACTATCCTTGCACTATCCTTACACTAGCCTTACACTATCCTTACACTATCCTTACACTAGCCTTACACTATCCTTACACTAGCCTTGCACTATCCTTACACTATCCTTACACTATCCTTACACTATCCTTACACTAGCCTTACACTATCCTTACACTATCCTTACACTAGCCTTACACTATCCTTACACTATCCTTACACTATCCTTGCACTATCGTTACACTAGCCTTACACTAGCCTTACACTATCCTTACACTAGCCTTACACTATCCTTACACTAGCCTTGCACTATCCTTACACTATCCTTACACTATCCTTACACTAGCCTTACACTAGCCTTACACTATCCTTACACTATCCTTACACTATCCTTACACTAGCCTTGCACTATCCTTACACTAGCCTTGCACTATCCTTACACTAGCCTTGCACTATCCTTACACTATCCTTACACTAGCCTTACACTATCCTTACACTAGCCTTACACTATCCTTACACTATCCTTACATTATCCTTACACTAGCCTTACACTATCCTTACACTATCCTTACACTAGCCTTACACTAGCCTTACACTATCCTTACACTAGCCTTGCACTAGCATTACACTATCCTTACACTAGCATTACACTATCCTTACACTATCCTTACACTAGCCTTACACTAGCCTTACACTAGCCTTGCACTATCCTTACACTATCCTTACACTAGCCTTGGATGTGGTGTGACCTTAATTATCTCTGTGTCTCATGCATGTCTGGCCAATGTATCTCGTGTTAAAACATGCATGCGATGTAGTGCACGTCTATCCAATGAAGTACATGTCTGATTATCAAATCAGAAAGCTGTATATTATGTATTAGATCCCATTCATGTCAAACATATTTATTTCAAGGGTTTTCCATTTGAACAGTGGGCATTTAAAAAGGCCTACACCCCACCTGGACAATGAATAGGGTCATGACCCACATTTTTTTGTCTCATAGCTTATTAATGACGATATCAAACAGTGACACCTGTAACATAGTGTTACCAAATATCAGAAATCAATTCAAAATGACCCACCTTATTCACACCTCAGACACCTACACTCTCTCTCTCTCTCTCTCTCTCTCTCTCTCTCTCTCTCTCTCTCTCTCTCTCTCTCTCTCTCTCTCTCCCTCTGTCTCAAACACACACAAAGCACCTCCCCCTACCCCCCTAGACACACCTCACCCAGCTACCTCTTAACTCTCCCCCTCCCTTTCTTCCCTCCCTCCCTCCCCACCTCAGCTTGGAAGTGGCGTGGAAGGGCAGAGGGAGTGATGGGGGAATCATGCAGATACAGCAGATCTATTGCAGCGCTGCCTCCGATGGTGCTGCTTGCTCGGCTCCTCCTCCTCAGACAGAGAGAGTAACGCCACTGCATCTTAACAATGCTTGAGAACCCAGGGCCTTTCTCTTCTCTTAGCTATGCATTGAGATAGGGGTGGGAGGGAAGAAATCAATAACTGCATGTGTAACTAAGACAGACTACCAAATTGGAATGGTGATAAGCCTACCAACCACAATGGGATGGGGTATGTGTGGTGAGTGTGTGTGTGGGAGAGAGAGAGAGTGTGTGTGTGGGGGGGAGAGAGAGAGAGAGACAGTGTGTGTGTGTGTGTGTGTGTGTGTGTGTGTGTGTGTGTGTGTGTGTGTGTGTGTGTGTGTGTGTGTGTGTGTGTGTGTGTGTGTGTGTGTGTGTGTGTGTGTGTGTGTGTGTGTGAGAGAGAGAGAGAGTGTGTGGGGGAGAGAGAGTGTGTGGAGGAGAGAGAGAGAGCGTGTGTGTGTGGGGGAGAGAGAGTGTGTGTGTGTGTGGGAGGGAGAGAGAGAAAGAGAGAGAGAGCATGTGTGTTTGGGGGGAGAGAGACAGAGTGTGTGTGTGTGTTGGAGGGGAGACAGAGAGAGTGTGTGTGTTGGGGAGAGAGAGAGAGAGAGTGTGTGTGTGTGTGGGAGGGGAGACAGAGAGAGTGTGTGTGTTGGGGAGAGAGACAGAGTGTGTGTGTGTGTTGGAGGGGAGACAGAGAGAGTGTGTGTGTTGGGGAGAGAGAGAGAGTGTGTGTGTGTGTTGGGGAGAGAGAGAGAGTGTGTGTGTGGGGGGGGGTTAGAGAGAGAGCGAGCGTGTGTGGGGGGAGAGAGCGTGAGTGGGGGAGCGCGTGTGTGTGGAGAGAGATAGAGACAGAGTGTGTGTAGGGGAGAGAGAGAGAGAGAGAGCGCGTGTGTGGGGGGAGAGAGAGAGCGTGTGTGGGGGGAGAGAGAGAGCGTGTGTGGGGGGAGAGATAGAGACAGAGTGTGTGTAGGGGAGAGAGAGATCGAGAGACAGTGTGTGGGGGGAGAGAGAGAGACAGAGTGTGTGTAGGGGAGAGAGAGTGAGAGACAGTGTGTGGGGGGAGAGAGAGAGAGAGACAGTGTGTGGGGGGAGAGAGAGAGACAGAGTGTGTGTAGGGGAGAGAGAGAGTGAGAGACAGTGTGTGGGGGGAGAGAGAGAGACAGAGTGTGTGTAGGGGAGAGAGAGAGTGAGAGACAGTGTGTGGGGGGAGAGAGAGAGAGAGACAGTGTGTGGGGGGAGAGAGAGAGAGAGAGACAGTGTGTGGGGGGAGAGAGAGCGCGTGTGTGGGGGGGAGAGAGCGTGGGGGGGGGGGAGAGAGAGCGCGTGTGTGGGGGGAGAGATAGAGACAGAGTGTGTGTGGGGAGAGAGAGCGTGTGTGGGGGGAGAGAGCGTGTGTGGGGGGAGAGAGCGTGAGTGGGGGAGCGCGTGTGTGGGGGGAGAGATAGAGACAGAGTGTGTGCGTGTGGGGGGAGAGAGAGAGCGTGTGGGGGAGAGAGAGAGAGAGTGTGTGTGGGGGGAGAGAGAGCTTGAGTGGGGGGGAGAGAGAGAGCACGTGTGTGGGGGGAGAGATAGAGACAGAGTGTGTGCGTGTGGGGGGAGAGAGAGTGTGTGTGTGGGGGAGAGAGAGAGAGCACGTGTGAGGGGAGAGAGAGACAGAGTGTGTGTGGGGGAGAGAGAGAGAGTGTGTGTGGGGGGAGAGAGAGAGAGAGAGAGAGAGAGAGAGAGAGAGAGAGAGAGAGAGAGAGAGCGTGTGTGGGGGGGAGAGAGAGAGAGAGAGAGAGAGAGAGAGAGAGAGAGAGAGCGTGTGTGGGGGGGGAGAGAGAGACAGAGTGTTTGTGGGGAGAGAGAGAGACAGAGTGGGTGTGTGTGGGGGGAGAGAGAGAGCGTGTGTGGGGGGAGAGAGAGGGAGAGACAGTGTGTGTGATTGGGGAGAGAGAGAGCATGTGTGGGGGAGAGGGAGCGTGAGTGGGGGGGAGAGAGAGTGTGTGTGGGGAGAGAGAGAGACAGAGTGTGTGTGGGGAGAGAGAGAGACAGAGTGTGTGTGGGGAGAGAGAGAGACAGAGTGTGTGTGTTTGGGGAAGGGAGAGAGAGAGATAGAGTGTGTGTGTTTGGGGAAGAGAGAGAGAGAGACAGAGTGTGTGTGTGTGGGGGAGAGAGAGACAGAAGTTGTGGGGGAGAGAGAGAGAGACAGAGTGTGTGTGGGGGAGAGAGAGAGACAGAGAGTGTGGGGGGAGACAGGGTGTGTTTGGGGGGGACAGAGTGTGTGTGGGGGAGAGAGAGAGACAGAGAATGTGGGGGGAGACAGAGTGTGTGTGTGTGGGGGGGGGGGGGGGGGAGGTGAAGCATTTCCCTGCTGGCCCTTAGTGAGCAAGGTATGTGTTGTGAAAGGTGTGTTTTCGATACGGAATCCATCACAGAAAGTGTACAATTATCACACCTTGCCAACACTTCTCTACACAACACCACTACACTGACCCAATACACACACACACACACACACACAGACAGACACACACATCAATGTATTTCTGGTGATTATTTGAGGTGTTGTAATAACTGATATCATAGCTTTTTGTTGGCAGTGTTGCAGCTCAATAACATGATCCATAGGGAAAGAATCAGTAACACTTTACTTATAACAGGTATAATGGGTATAAGGCACTATGATATGTTATAAGCATCTATAATGTCTTGTGACTCAGTCAAAATGGCTACTATTTAGTCAGGAGCATTATGAGATCATAATATGACATTATAAGCTCACGACAATGTTACAAAGTGTTGCCAAAGCATCTTCATCTTCAAATAATATAAATTATCAGGATTATTATACTTTTAATTTATGGTGGTTCAAGTTTATCAAGTTTATAAATTGCCTGGCTGGGCTGATGAGACAGTGGATTGCGCAGTCAGGTGGAACAGAGTAAATAGGCATTTTAACGTCATAGATTTAGCCGGTGGTAACTTGTGGAATAGACACCGTGTGGAATGGGGTTTTAAGCAATCAGCATTCAGGATTAGACCCACGCTGTATAAGGAGAAACAACCCATATCCCTAGCCCCTGCACCACAGGTACTCCATGTAGATCTGAAAGAATTGGATCGGTGTAAGCATTATGGATGTAGTTCCACTTTGCTCTCTGATAGGCCAGATACTATTTTGCCTTGATGTTCCCACACCTATCCAATCTAAAGGAGTAGTGGTCGGCCTTGTTTCTGGACATGGCCAAAGTCTATTTGCTTTAGACTTTTGCAACAAAACTTTAATTACATTTTGTTACTTGTGTAATTACATTGTTACTACACAGGTATAATTAAGCAATAAGGTCTGAGGAGGTGTGGTATATGGCCAATATACCACGGCTAAGGGCTATTCTTAGGCACGACGCAACGTTGTGTTTTGTCATATCCATGGTATACAGTCTGATTTAACACGGCTTTCAGCCAATCAGCATTCAGGGCTCGAACCACCCAGTTTATAATAGCAACTTAATGTATAGTGTTAGATAAACAGTACCACTTTACTGTAGGTGTTCTAATAAGGCCTAATGAATGTATATGAAAGAGACCTAGTGTCATCCTTTACTGTCAAGGTTAACAGGCTACATTGATAACATACCATATTTGAAAACAACAAATAGTAACCTGCCATATGACTGTCAGTTATTTGGAAACATGAAGATAGTCACTGCTTTCTTGTTGCTATGAAATATTCATTTTTAAATTGCTCCAAACTATTCCCTTCGGAAGAGTGCATGTTTTTACTATACCAAATTGCACACTTCTACTTTTGCAGTGGAACTGTCAACTGTTAACACAACACCTAAACCGTTATGCCAAGCGGTCCAAACTGCTTTCCATCTTCTCTACATTTAATGTTATTAGTGCTCGACCTTCTCAGATGCCACTCTCTATACGAGATAAGTTGAAAAAGTAAGTTGTTTCAGATATCTGCACCTTTCACAAATCTATGAATTGTACTGTTGAAACTAATTGGTGGCACCCTTGAGTTTGATTATAACAACCTTGCATTCCAAATGGCACCCCTTTAACTATTAGTGCACTACTTTTTGACCAGAGCCCTATGGGCCTAGTGCACTACCCCATGGGCCCTGGTCAAATGTAGTGCACTAAATAGGGAATAGGGTGCCATTTGGGACGCACCCCTCTGCACAACAACACTGTTCTCTCCTGTCTACGTTACCTTCTATTTCTGTCTGTTCTGAATAACTCCACCGTACTATAATGCTATTTTTCTGAGGTAAATAAGACATGATTACATTTCTCTCTGAAATGTCTAAATATTTGTCAACCAACCAAGTGAGTCAAATGTTATAAGTTCATTGTTCTGTTTTGTGTTTGGAACACACTAATCTGAATAATTCTGATTGCCAACCATTTCATCATCAATTCCATGGTGCTGCTCACAGGAAATGGCTCTATTTGTCTACCTATCTTCTTCTACAATTGTATTAAATGTTTTTACCCCATTTGTGCAACCTTCATGCAACCTTTTCCACTTTGGACAGTGGACTGCTTTGCGTGATGTATTGTTGTCTCTACCTTCTTGCCCTTTGTGCTGTTGTCCCTGCCCAATAATGTTTATATCATGATTTGTGCTGCTGCCATGTTGTGTTGATACCATGTTGTTGTCATGTTGTGTTGCTACCATGCTGTGTTTTCATGTGTTGCTGCCATGCTATGTTGTTGTCTATAGGTCTCTCTTTATGTAGTGTTGTGGTGTCTCTCTTGTCATGTTTTGTCCTCAATAATATTTTTTTTTGTATTTTATTTTTAAAATCATTTTTAATCCCAGCCCCCGTCCCCGCAGGAGGCCTTTTGACTTTTGGTAGACTGTCATTGTAAATAAGAATTTGATGTTAAAAAAATTATAATGAATGTCACATTTATTTCATCCAGCTCTCACTTTCTCACGTCAAAATAAGACGTTCATCCATGCTTCTCAAACATCAAATTTCGATGTTGTTCAAAACGTCAAATTTTTAAGTGTTTAAGGTTACGTTTAAGGCTAGTATTAAGTTCAGGAATTAACTCAGAATTCTTAAGGTTAGACATTAACTCCGAATGGTTAAGGTAAGGGATAGGTTTAAAGCAAAAATATCAAAAACTTCCTGTCGCTGTATTCAAACTTGCAATCTTTGGAATCAGAGGCAGATGACTATGCCCGTCCACCATCCCCTTGTTGAAGGTAACAGTACTCACTCTTGCCCCCAGTGGCCGGTTTCCACGTAATCTCCTGATGTCCTCGGACAAGGATAAACGTCGATCACTGACTTGTATCACGGGTGACCATCCTGAATATTTGTACAGATCTTAATTTGATCTCCCTGTTGCAGGAAAACGTTCCTATAATGCAGGAAATGTAAAACGTGTAGTATATTTGAAGTTTAATAAGGCTTCTAAAGTTGTAATTTCCACTTTAAAATTTCAGACTTGATTTTACCTTACGAAAAATGAATCAACCCCTAAAAAATATCCATTAATTATAATCCAAACAATAATTCACATTTCCTGTTGCTGCAGGATCATTTTCTTGCTGTAGCAAACTAGCTCAAATTAAGTCAACATAACACCTATAAACACATGATCTCATGTACTCTTGGCACAGCATCAATCAACCCAGTCCTGTAATTCATGGAACCTTAGTCTTTTTGGTTAGTTGCATATAAATAGTCTAGAAATTGGCTATGTATTTGTGATCCCCCATGCATGTTAACTGTGAATTTCTGTTGAAATATAAATCTATTTCAGAGACATTCTAAATTATTGTGGGACTAGCTTACTATGAGTTGACTTGCCTGGATTTAGAATGTGCAATGGACTTTTTGACATGCGTCTTTATGCATCACGTCAGTCGATTGTTTATTGACAATACAGCAGCCATGTTTTCACACGTGTCTTTCATACATGACACCTGTCTTGCAAGAATGTAGTCTTAAACATTTTTATGACTATAACATATTACTCAACGTAACGTTTTCATGCACAAATCATGCACAACTGTGCAGATAAACTGTTTGGAGGTAACATGGAGCTAAATACTGTTCATTGATTTCATAATGAAATATTATGAAATGCTTTTATATAAGATGAACTACTTATAGAATTCCTGCATCATATGCATGCTTGTTTTTTAACCATAACTCCAGACATAACTCATGCGCTGAAATAACATAACGCGTGAACTCAAACTCTTGCAAGTGACGCAACATGGAATATTAGTGTGATATGACGCCTCATTCGTCAAAAGCCCCCAAAATTAACAGTCAGAAAACTACAAGTCCCGCTTTATGGTCGGTACATTTTTAGGAAACCTCACATGAAAGCATTGTGGGAATTGAAGTTGTGATTTGTCTTACCCTGGACACTCGCAGGCACTCCGATGGCAGGATGACTTCAAGGTAAAATATCAGGGGCGGTGCTTGGCAGATAGATGTTTTCTGAACTTAAAGGCAAAGTAATCAACTTAAATATAAATCGGCAGTTGCTGGTTCATAGTGCCGTCAGCCTCCGTTCAGCTTATTTCGGGTCATTTTTGACAGGAAACGCTCCACAGGGCGAACCGTGTCTGCAGAGAAGAAGCCTATTTTCCCTCGACCTGTATCTGGTATCTGTGACTGATTTTGGATAGGTCAGATAAAAGTCACGTTATTGACCCAAGTAGCACAGTTCTTTGATTGTTTTTGGTTAGATGTAGATAGCCTTTAGCCGATGCGTCGTAGCCTATGACGACGATGTGTTGTAACCTTACGGTAAGGTTCTATCCTCTCTCTTAATCGAACAATTCATGTTTTATTGCAAGAGTCTTCTAGATAAATAAATATATGTTGTGCAATGTATATCCTCGTCTTGTGATTTCTGAATTTAAAAGTCTTCCAACGAGCTCTTTTGTTAGGGTATAACCATATGATGCGTTATGCTGGTTGATGGATAAGGCTTTGCCTTGTACAATCACAGCTGTGACATATTCCCGATTTATCACATGCATTAATATACTTTTAATATGCTACCTAGGTGTATGATTTAAAAAATACCCACAACATGATCAAGGAAAAATAATAACCTTATATTGCCCCTTTTCAATGGATTATTGGGAAAGATACTTTGTGTAGGGAGCTAAACTACAGCATACATAGCTTGAAAGGGGTTTATTCTTACATTATTTTAGTCCATGCAAACTCCATAAAACAACCAATAGGAACCATTAAAGGAACTACACCGACTTTAATAGTTGTGCTTGGTGAAGTGGCACAGAGTCACGAATTTAATGGGCGCGTTTGAGCAGATCACTTTTGTCAAGTCGTTGACCATCGTTGGTCACTGCCTATTAAAGATGCGCTATGCAGAAATTGCTCCACCGTTTCCTGGTTGCTAAAATGCTAATAGTTTGCCTAATTTCAGTTCATGTGACAAAACAAGCAAGTATAGTGGAGATAATCATTGTACCATCTAAACCTCTGTGAATTATATTTTCCATAACCAACAAATATTGTTGTTTCATCTGTTTGAAGCTGGTGTACAAAACCCAAAGTAAAAGATGCAAAGACAAAATGTAAGAATGGGAAGCATAGACATAATGCACATAGAACAGATCTACTGCTTCTTAGACTTGCTTTCAATGATGATGACAGATCTATAACTCACATTTCTGTGTGAATATGGTCACGTCGGCCAAAAAGTTACATATTGCAGCTTAAAGTGTGTTGCATTCTGAGGATAAAAATGGTTTGACTTGCACCTACATGTCAACTACAACTTGAAAAAAAGTATTTGAACAAAGGTCATGAAGTTTTGACTGCAAGTTTCTGCACTTGCTCTTTACCAACTTCATCCTGCAGCCATCGCCTGCATTGTGGGAGGCTCTATTGTCAACCAATCAGGAACCAATTAGCCTCTATTTATGTGTACAGTGGACATATACAAATTAATGTGATATTACATTGTACTATTGTACAATGTACACCAGGGTTGGGCTCAGGAAGCAAATTGAAATTCCAATTCAATGATTGATAAAAGGGCATCTATTTTCAATGACTTCTCAGTAAACTGAAAAGGAGAAGCGGTTTATGTAAAATGTTTTTTAAATTTTGGGATTTTAAATTGAAATCCCTTCTTGAATTGATTGACTTCATTAAAATTTCAGTTAGTGAGTGTGTGGTATGGGGGTTAGGATACCTCTTTATTTCAACATTGATCTGAGCCTTGCTGTTGAAAACCGCATTAGTGTCTGACTTTCGCTGTCGCAGATGCAACTCCACTCCTCGACTTTTCATCTACAGTCGGTTGCTTTAGCTTTACCACTCAAACGCGCCCAATGAATTGGATATATGATTGTCTCTCCTTTCCCCTTTAAGAGCTGGAGACCCTGTCATGGAGGAGGTGTCAAGCCTAGAGGCAGAATTCCAGCCTATTAAAAAAACTGACCCCCCCCTCATGAGCTCCAGTCAGGGAAAGGGCGGGCTCACAGCTTGAGCTATGTGCACAGTTTCCAAGGAAACAGCACGTCTTGACCTCTCCATATCCCTCCACATCCCCTCCACCCCCCCTCCGGCAATGGATTAGTTTCCATGGAGATGTCTCTAGCCGCAAACATGTTCCCATTCCCGTAAAGTGGGTCTAGGAGGCAATGGTCAAAAATACGTTTTCTCCGACCATTATCCGAATGGGACTCCCTTAAAAAACACGCCACTTCGATACAGCTACATCTGGAAGTGACTTTTCGTAGCAGGTTAGGAGAGCATTTCCGCTCACCCTTTTCCTAACCTTGTGCATAGTACTATTGTAACCCAATTGGATGTGCATAGTACAGCTATGCTATAGATGTATGTTATCATTACTCTAAACTGGATAGTAGCTGTGTAGCAGTGAACAACATATATACACTTTAATTGTGTGTGTTTGTGTGTGTGTGTGACTTCTCTGTTTTATATTGTATGTCCATGTGTGTGTCCGTGTGTATGTCCGTGTATGTGTGCATACTTGTTTGTTTGTGCATATATCGCTTTGTAATTTGTGTGTGTGTGCGTGTGTGTGTGTGTGTGTGTGTGTATGTGTTTATGTTTGTGTGTATGTTTGTGTGTGTGTGTATGTGTGTGTGTGTGTGTGTGTTTATTTCTTTGTTCTCGTGTAGTGTTAGTGTCGTGCTCCACAGTGCTCTCCTGTGTTCGCTACTTTCCCAGGCAGGCAGGCAGGCAGCGGCCAGGATGGAATGTGGATTTATTTTCCTGTGACCTGTTCAGACTCATCTACATGCCTGCCTGTTCGTCTATCTGATGGTCTGGCTGTCTGTCTGTCTGTCTGCCTGTCTGCCTGCCTGCCTGCCTGCCTGCCTGCCTGTTTGTCTGTCTGCCTGTCTGTCTGCAACTGGGGGTGTGTTGT
The DNA here is from genome assembly GCF_016432855.1 of Salvelinus namaycush. NCBI lineage: Eukaryota > Metazoa > Chordata > Actinopteri > Salmoniformes > Salmonidae > Salvelinus > Salvelinus namaycush. The sequence continues at coordinate 18,342,379 of NC_052337.1, read as the reverse complement.
AGGCCAGCGGCCCGCCCACAACTGCAAATCAGCCAGAGAAGGGGGGGTAGAGAAAGCAGGAGGATAAGTGAATGAGTGAGTGGGTGAGGGAGGGAGGGAGGGGTTGTGGGAGTGAGGGAAATAGAGGGGGGGGGTGTAAATTCATCTGGTGTATATACCTGTAGATTGCATTTGGATTACTGTTACAGTGCTAATTGTTTATGTTAATTGGATTCATTACGACATTTCTTGATTTCTTGTTTATATTTTCTTGTATTTTTTAAAATTATTTTTGTATGCGTTGACATTTTACTACATTGTTAGGAGCTAGTAACATAAGCATACTGCTGCACCCGCTACAACATCTGCTGAACTGTGACCAATAAACTTTGATTTGATTTGATTTAGAGAGGTTGAAAAATGTGGATTGGCTGCTTGTTTGTTCTCTCTCACTCTCTCGCTCTCTCACGCGCACGCGCACACACACACACACAATGTGTGCACTGCATGTCTGTTAATATGCCCTCTAGAGTCGATTGACGCACCAGTGCGTCACATGGTGACATCATTTTGAATATTGAATAGCTCCCCTTGTGTTTATACTAGAGACCTATCGTGTCTTGTAGTGGTTGCAGCTCAAACCCCTCTTTCCGCCTATTTAATGACATGGGGCTTGTGAAAGCGGCCTTTTTCTACACATGATAGGATCCGGACAAGAAATTAGTCACGCAATCATCTGCCAAATTCAATGTTTCATAAAATAAATGTTAGATTTTTCTTATTTTTATACCTACTGGGTCCTAAAATTCTAATTCAAATGGCTAAATGATACATTTAATGACCATCTTAAAACAATTTCATATGTTAGCTTAGTAGACGTGATCTAAGGGCTTAGACTTCCAGTATGAATTGGAGGAAAAACACTAACCTGCCATGTATTGTCATTTAAGGAATGAAGGAGAGTGGAAATGGCACATGCAGACTACTGTATTCAGCCTTAAACCAGTGTAACAGCATTTTTATAACCATCGTATTGTGAGCACTCAACATTCACGTTTGTCAGCCTTACTAATGCAAAATTGCTTCTGATACTTAACTGATTTTTAATAGCACTGTGCTTGTTTGCTGGCAGTGCAAACTTTTTTTAAAGGTTTTACCTGCAATGATCATGATAATGTGTTCAGCCTGTTTCATTTAAATGTACTTATTGTACATCCCTCTGGAATGTAAACACATGCAAAGTAACCTATATAGTAACCAGTAACTGGTCAGTAAGTGCAGTAATGGAGTACTTCAACAGTTTTTATTTATTTATCTTTATAAGAGATTATGGTATGACACATGTTGTCCTGTCTCCAAAAGAGCACTAGTGTTGCCCCAATATAAAGACGGTTCTGGGAAACAAACTCACGGTGGAGTTAGTTGATCTCTTTATCTTGAGCATCTTTAATCTAAGCATGCGCAGGCCGCCCATGTCAACACTACACACAGTGACAGCAGAGAACACGGGTTGCGTTCGCCACGCAAGCTGTTTTTTTTCTGCTGAGAAGTAGGCCTGAACTGGGAGAAAGTAGCGCCATACACTACTGTTGCACAACCTTTCCAAGCCAACGAACGAGACAGTGCAGAAATGCAGAGTAAACTCAGTATCTTGTATGTTTCTTCTCAGTCATAAGAACACCGTCAATTACCAAGGACTTTAACTTATTTTGATCTTAAATGATACAGTATATTTGGAAAAGTATTCAGAACCCTTGACTTTGTCCATATTCTGTTACGCTACAGCCTTATTTTAAAATGGATTAAATACATGTTTTTCTTCATCAATCTACACACAACACTCCATAATGGCAAAGCGAAAACAGGTTTTTATACATTTTTGCAAATGTATTAAACATAAAAAACAGATACTTTACTTACATAAGTATTCAGACCCTTTGCTATGAGACTCGAAATTGAGCTCAGGTGCATCCTGTTTCTATTGATAATCCTTGAGATGTTTCTACAACTTGATTGGAGTCCACCTGTGGTAAATTCAATTGATTGTACATGATTTGGAAAGGCACACACCTGTCTATATAAGGTCCCACAGTTGACAGTGCATGTCAGAGTAAAAACCAAGCCATGAGGTCGAAGGAATTGTCCGTAGAGCTCTGAGACAGGATTGTGTCGAGGCACAGATCTGGGGAAGGGCACCAAAACATTTCTGCAGCATTGAAGGTCCCCAAGAAAACAGTGGCCTGAACAATCGGGGGAGAAACTGAACAATCGGGGGAGAAGGGCCTTGGTCAGGGAGGTGACCAAGAACCCGATGGTCACTTTGACAGAGCTCCAGAGTTCCTCTGTGGAGATGGGTCAACCTTCCAGAAGCACAAGCATCTCTGCAGCACTCCACCAATCAGGCCTTTATGGAAGAGTGGACAGACAGAAGCCACTCCTCAGTAAACGGCACATGACAGCCCGCTTGGAGTTTGCCAAAAGGCACTTTAAGGACTCAGACCATGAGAAACAAGATTCTCTGGCCTGATGAAACCAAGATTGAACTCTTTGGCCTGAATGCCAAGCGTCACGTCTGGAGGAAACCTGGCACCATCCCTACGGTGAAGCATGGTGGTGGCAGCATCATGCTATGGGGATGTTTTTCAGCGGCAGGGTCTGGGAGACTAGTCAGGATCGAGGTAAAGATGAACGGAGAAAAGTACAGAGAGATCTTTGATGCAAACCTGCTCCAGAGCGCTCAGGACCTCAGACTGGGGTGAAGGTTCACCTTCCAACAGGACAATGACCCTAAGCACACAGTCAAGACAATGCAGGATTGGCTTCGGGACAAGTCTCTAAATGTCCTTGAGTGGCCCAGGCAGAGCCCAGACTTGAACCCGATCGAACATCTCTGGAGAGACCTGAAAATAGCTGTGCAGCGATGCTCCCCATCCAACCTGACAGAGCTTGAGAGGATCTGCAGAGAAGAATGGGAGAAACTCCCCAAATACAGTTGTGCCAAGCTTGTAGCGTCACACCCAAGAAGTCTTGAGGCTGTAATCGCTGCCAAAGGTGCTTCCACAAAGTGCTGAGTAAAGGGTCTGAATTTGCAAAAATATCTAAAAACCAGTTTTTGCTTGTCATTATGGGGTATTGTGTGTAGATTGATGAGGGATTTAAAAAATAAATACATTTTAGAATAAGGCTGTAACGTAAACAAAATGTGGAAAAAGTCAAGGGGTCTGAATAGTTTCCGAATGCACTGTATGTAACTGTGATAATTAGTACTGTACCTACAAGCATCAACCATCTGAAGTGGTTTTGTCACTCTTCCTGCCTGTTCTTCTTGGTGATGTGTCAACAGTGGATCATATGCTGCTTTCTGATTGGCTCCCCAGATGTGGTCCATAAACTAGTTAGGTGACTATAAAAGGAAGTGGAGAAAAGAGTAAACATGTGCTGATGTCAATATACTTTTTCAAATTCCAAATGCATTGTTGCCCAACATCTACAATTTAATACATGTTTTACTATTTAATAACTAATATTTTTGTGTGATTACAAACCTGTATGTGACTGAAGGTTTTGTGAATAAATGTATCTTTTTCAAGTACACTGTGAGGGTAAATTCCTAAAACCTGCACCCAACTTTATATCTCATGCTTATTTAGTTTAATTGCTACTTCTATAGATTAGGGTTTTATCTAGCAACATGTCTTTGGTGTATTGTACATAACGGTTTTATCTAGCAACATGTCTTTGGTGTATTGTACATAACGGTTTTATCTAGCAACATGTCTTTGATGTATTGTACATAACGGTTTTATCTAGCAACATGTCTTTGGTGTATTGTACATAACGGTTTTATCTAGCAACATGTCTTTGATGTATTGTACATAACGGTTTTATCTAGCAACATGTCTTTGATGTATTGTACATAACGGTTTTATCTAGCAACATTTCTTTGATGTATTGTACATAACGGTTTTATCTAGCAACATTTCTTTGATGTATTGTACATAACGGTTTTATCTAGCAACATTTCTTTGATGTATTGTACATAACGGTTTTATCTAGCAACATGTCTTTGATGTATTGTACATAACGGTTTTATCTAGCAACATGTCTTTGATGTATTGTACATAACGGTTTTATCTAGCAACATGTCTTTGGTGTATTGTACATAACGGTTTTATCTAGCAACATTTCTTTGGTGTATTGTACATAACGTGATCTTGGTTTGCTACAGATTTTGGACAAATACTATGTGTCATACCTGTGTCTGAATCGCCAGATGTGAGGTATATAGACCTACACGTTAGGTAAGCAATACAGATTATTGCAGATAAAAATTGTTCGTACAGGATTGCACACAATTCTCTAGACCACATATCCTGGAATCATGTCAATTCTACACATACCATCTCTATTTTAACCATTTTCAATGTCTCACCTGATTTCATGCCTCCTATGTCTCTTAAAGTGAACCTGCCCTAGTCTGTAAATGAATGTGTCTCATTCAGGTTAGCATCTAAGCTAAAGACAACCTCTGGCGCTCATTGAGTGGAAAACCCTCACGTTTAGCACGATGCTATCATATGTCCCAAGCACTCTAGCAACCCATTAGGGGGTGTTTAATCATCTTAATGAAATCACTTTGTCTAATTAAGACCAAGCACGATAGAACTTAGCCGCAGAAGGTTCTGACCTTCTGACTAATGGCTAACTCCAATGTACACTCTTAGGAAAAAAGGTGCTATCTAGAACCTAAAACGGTTCTACGGCTGTCCCTATAGGAGAACCCTTTGAATAACTATTTTTGGTTCCAGGTCAAAGATTTTTCGGTTCCATGCAAAACCCTTTCCACAGAGGGTTGTACATGGAACCCAAAGGAGTTCTACGTGGAACCAAAAAGGGTTCTCTAATGGGGACAGCCGAAGAAACCTTTTGGAACCCTTTTTTCTGTACTGCTAATTCGCTACGTGTTGGTGAATAATGGCTCTTTCTCAATCCGTCTTTCCTTTTCCTTGCCTCCTTCTCAAAACACATTGGATAACAAGGTCTGAGGGGAGATACCTTGGACCTTCTCCTCCAATATGGTTCAGAAGGGGGCGAGGAGATAAGCGGCGAGGAGATAGGAGGCGAGGCCTGGGCCTGGGATTTCCCATGCACAGAAAGGACGTATTCCGAGCTGTCAAGGAAGGCTTTCAGATAGCACATTGATGACACCCGAGAGACAGTCTAACCTTTTCGACTAGATTAAAGTGGGTTGGTGTGTTTTTATTCCTCAGTCGTGGTGTTATTGATAGGTCTAATGAAAGCAACATTTTTATGTTTTATTGAACCTTTATTTAACTAGGCAAGTTAGTTAAGAACAAATTCTTATTTACAATGAAAGCAACAGAGTAAAACAATTTCCCCACAAACATGGTCAGTAATTGTCTTAAGAATTGTTAGTTCGGGTTCTTATAGAATCACATTATTCTTTTGAAACTGTTAGAGATTCATAATTTTTTGGAAACAGTCCTGATATGGCCACCCTCTTAAGTGTGTGGTCATATTGGGCCTCAGTGATTTCGACCACCTTTATGTACCTCAGTAGTTACTCTATAACTACTGAGGTAACTGGAATGAAGTCAATGTACAGTTATTTCAGATAACGTACATAGAATCATTAATACATTGTAATAAACGGAAATGAATCAAATTCTGTTTCAAATGAGTTACTTGTATAACTGGTGTCAATTCAATGTAATGTAATGCAATGTAAAGTGACCTACAAGTAAACCTTGCGTAGGAAACATATCCTGATTAGAATTGCAGGGGTCACACTTTCAATAGCAAACACATTTTAAGTGTTAGGCATCGTCTGGCATACAAGATCAAACCCACACAGTCAACAGCAGGGTGAACAAGGTTAAAAGTAGTTCAGCAACATTCAGGAACTTAGCAACCAACCAACCAATAGGATGTCGTCCTACTTCTGGTTCTAAAGTCAGGACCAGACTCATTGAGTTTATTTATTGAGTTTATTTTATTTTTACAGGGACAGTGCACATTAATCAACGTTTCAGTAAAAGTGCCGGTTTTAGCCAGCCGGCTAATTTTCAACCGCAGTCCCTGGGCAGGTTATTAAAAACAATTACAATATAGACAATAGCAGCATGGAACAAGACGTAGCATACAGACAGAGCAACATAGAACAAAAAGCAGCAAGACAAAATTCATAAAAGCAACAAAGTGTTTCCACACCTCACAAGTTACAGACAGACATTATGAAACAACTTATCTCATATCAGGAAGAAAACACTTTTCTTAGACCAGATTGGAGTACAGGCACAGCCCAAAAACACTGCTATATTTATAACAAGTAATCTATCTATATCGCTGTAGCAATTGAGGGAACACTGTCAATCACTACATCGGTTACACATCAGTTACACATTGGTTACACTTTACATGAGTGCTGTTCTTGCGTGTAATTATTCCTGGGAGCACATTGTTATAACTATTGTAATATTGCGTTGTTACAATATTTTAACAGCAGTACTGCTATCCCTGGATTGGCCTGGCCCTAAACCAAAGTAGACCTGTAAGTATAGTAACAATGAGTTATTAAAATACACTTCAATTGCATGACAAATTACACTGTAATATGGGCACTGTAATGTAAAGTGTGACCTAGGTTTCTGTACAGGATTGTTACATATATGTTCCAAAAGGGTGTGTTCCTTGAGGAACTTCATCTAAAAAGTGAATGCAACATTACAGTCACATGCTTCATGCCCACCTCATCCCACTCCCTACTCAGCAGAACGTGATATCACAGCAGAACGTGATCTCACAGTAGAACGTGATCTCACAGTAGAACGTGATCACACAGCAGAATGGGGTCACACATTAAAATGTGATGTCACAGCAGAACGTCATCACACAGCAGAACGTGATCAAACAGCAGAACGTGATCAAACAGCAGAACATGATCTCACAGTAGAACGTGATCACACAGTAGAACGTGATCTCACAGTAGAACGTGATCTCACAGTAGAACGTGATCACACAGCAGAATGGGGTCACACATTAAAATGTGATGTCACAGCAGAACGTCATCACACAGCAGAACGCCATCAAACAGCAGAACGTGATCAAACAGCAGAACGTGATCTCACAGCAGAATGTGATCAAACAGCAGAACGTGATCAAACAGCAGAACGTGATCAAACAGCAGAACGTGATCTCACAGCAGAACGTGATCACACAGCAGAACGTGATCTCACAGCAGAACGTGAACACACAGCAGAACGTGATCACACAGCAGAACGTGATCACACAGCAGAACGGGATCACACAGCAGAACGTGATCTCACATATTAAACCACAGTTCCTGAAAGCAGCACACTCATTTGATGACCATGAATTGACCAAACTGACAGCGTATTTGTACATATGAATGACTGCATATAGGTCCATATACACATGCATGCAGAACACACAGACACACACACGTGCACAAACACACACATACACACATACTTTGTGCGTGCATGTGTGAATATGTACACACATTTTCTATCATAGTGACTTCAATCTATATCATTGAAGTGACAGTAAATGTAGAGAAGTCTGTTTGACGAGATATGCCACATTTCTGGATAGATATCTACAGTACATGGCACAGGTCTCTAGATACAAGCAGCACGTCGAATCTCTACCCCCTTCATATTCACTATGTCGGCATTGGAGGAAGAGTCTCTGCTTGTAGTTGTGTGGCCCCTGAAGTCTTGTCAGAGAAGCAGGAAAGAGAGACCCAGGAGATTGAGAACACTCTTTCCCAACAAGCACTTCTCCTTGTACCCTCTCTAAGAAATCACCCTACCATGCTGCTTGAGAACCTCCACAGCCCTTGCTGTGTAATGTAGGTCCTTGTAGTTTCAATGCTTCCCCATATCTCCTTCATATTAAACAGGAACTGTAGGGCCTGTGTGTGAGAGAGATAAAGAGAGAGCGGGATAGGGGGAGGGAAAGACAGAGAGAGAGAAAGATAGAGGGAGAGAAAGAAGGTGGAGTGAGTGTGAGTGAGGAGAGTGCGAGTGAGAGAGTGTCTGTGTGTGTGGGTGTGTGTGTATGTGTGTGTGTGTGTGTGTGTGTGTGTGTGTGTGTGTGTGTGTGTGTGTGTGTGTGTGTGTGTGTGTGTGTGTGTGTGTGTGTGTGTGTGTGTGTGTGTGTGTGTGTGTGTGTGAGACAGAGAGAGGGAGAGAAAGATGGAGGGAGGGAGGGAGGGAGGGAGGGAGGGAGGGAGGGAGGGAGGGAGGGAGGGAGGGAGGGAGGGAGAGGAAGATAGAGAAAGATGGAGGGAGGGAGAGAGAGAGAGAGAGAGAGAGAGAGAGGAAGATAGAGAAAGATGGAGGGAGACAGAGAGAATGGTGGAGGGAGGCAGGTAGGGAGGGAAGGAGACTGTTCTTACTGTGTTTACCTAGATCCCGGAGAACCAGTTTAAGCACATGGTTGTGACTCACAACTTTGTTCCAGCGGAGCTAGATGTAGTTTGAGGAGTGAGACAGAGTAATGTTTCCCATAGCTTGAGAGGGTTGTGGAAGGCCACAGAGGCCCAAAAGACCCCAGCCTCGCCTAGCCATCTCTCTCATAGAGGAGAACTGAATCCTTGGCCCTGTGGGGCTTTCTGCTCTTGCACCAAGCTTGGGGTCCTCTCTTTTGTTCAGCACTAGTCAGTGATTTTTTTATTAGATAATATAGCATCAGATTACATCTATAGTTTTGTAGTTTGGAAGATTGTATTCTCTTCAGAGTTTTACGCATCAAGCACCTGATTTCATTGGCCTTATGGCTTCATTTCATGCAGGCATGTTAAGTTAATTGCCATAAGACATCACAGTAAAATGGATGGATGTATTGCAAAAGGAAATAGAAACATTTTATTATACTGGGAAAGATGTGGACATCAGCATAAAAAAAATGGGGATTAGAAATAATACAAACAGTTAAATTGATAAAACCCCATTTCTAGTTGCAATATTAAAGCTCTTGCTCTTATCTAAACTGAAAAGACACCTGGACCATGTTCATTAGGCACTAAGTCCTGGACCATGTTCATTAGGCACTAAGTCCTGGACCATGTTCATTAAGCACTAAGTCCTGGACCATGTTCATTAAGCACTAAGTCCTGGACCATGTTCATTAGGCACTAAGTCCTGGACCATGTTCATTAAGCACCAAGTCCTGGACCATGTTCATTAGGCACTAAGTCCTGGACCATGTTCATTAGGCACTAAGTCCTGGACCATGTTCATTAGGCACTAAGTCCTGGACCATGTTCATTAAGCACCAAGTCCTGGACCATGTTCATTAAGCACCAAGTCCTGGACCATGTTCATTAAGCACCAAGTCCTGGACCATGTTCATTAAGCACCAAGTCCTGGACCATGTTCATTAAGCACCAAGTCCTGGACCATGTTCATTAGGCACCAAGTCCTGGACCATGTTCATTAAGCACCAAGTCCTGGACCATGTTCATTAAGCACCAAGTCCTGGACCATGTTCATTAAGCACCAAGTCCTGGACCATGTTCATTAGGCACCAAGTCCTGGACCATGTTCATTAAGCACCAAGTCCTGGACCATGTTCATTAGGCACTAAGTCCTGGACCATGTTCATTAAGCACCAAGTCCTGGACCATGTTCATTAAGCACCAAGTCCTGGACCATGTTCATTAGGCACTAAGTCCTGGACCATGTTCATTAAGCACCAAGTCCTGGACCATGTTCATTAGGCACTAAGTCCTGGACCATGTTCATTAAGCACCAACTCCTGGACCATGTTCATTAGGCACCAAGTCCTGGACCATGTTCATTAAGCACTAAGTCCTGGACCATGTTCATTAAGCACCAAGTCCTGGACCATGTTCATTAGGCACTAAGTCCTGGACCATGTTCATTAAGCACCAAGTCCTGGACCATGTTCATTAAGCACCAAGTCCTGGACCATGTTCATTAGGCACTAAGTCCTGGACCATGTTCATTAAGCACCAAGTCCTGGACCATGTTCATTAGGCACTAAGTCCTGGACCATGTTCATTAAGCACCAAGTCCTGGACCATGTTCATTAAGCACCAAGTCCTGGACCATGTTCATTAGGCACTAAGTCCTGGACCATGTTCATTAAGCACCAAGTCCTGGACCATGTTCATTAGGCACTAAGTCCTGGACCATGTTCATTAAGCACCAAGTCCTGGACCATGTTCATTAGGCACCAAGTCCTGGACCATGTTCATTAAGGACCAAGTCCTGGACCATGTTCATTAAGCACCAAGTCCTGGACCATGTTCATTAGGCACCAAGTCCTGGACCATGTTCATTAAGCACCAAGTCCTGGACCATGTTCATTAGGCACTAAGTCCTGGACCATGTATATTAAGCACCAAGTCCTGGACCATGTTCATTAGGCACTAAGTCCTGGACCATGTTCATTAAGCACCAAGTCCTGGACCATGTTCATTAAGCACCAAGTCCTGGACCATGTTCATTAGGCACTAAGTCCTGGACCATGTTCATTAAGCACCAAGTCCTGGACCATGTTCATTAGGCACTAAGTCCTGGACCATGTTCATTAAGCACCAAGTCTTGGACCATGTTCATTAAGCACCAAGTCCTGGACCATGTTCATTAGGCACTAAGTCCTGGACCATGTTCATTAAGCACCAAGTCCTGGACCATGTTCATTAGGCACTAAGTCCTGGACCATGTTCATTAAGCACCAAGTCCTGGACCATGTTCATTAAGCACCAAGTCCTGGACCATGTTCATTAAGCACTAAGTCCTGGACCATGTTCATTAGGCACTAAGTCCTGGACCATGTTCATTAAGCACTAAGTCCTGGACCATGTTCATTCGGCACTAAGTCCTGGACCATGTTCATTAAGCACCAAGTCCCGGACCATGTTCATTAAGCACCAAGTCCTGGACCATGTTCATTAAGCACCAAGTCCTGGACCATGTTCATTAAGCACCAAGTCCTGGACCATGTTCATTAGGCACCAAGTCCTGGACCATGTTCATTAAGCACTAAGTCCTGGACCATGTTCATTAAGCACTAAGTCCTGGACCATGTTCATTAGGCACTAAGTCCTGGACCATGTTTATCAGGCACTAAGTCCTGGACCATGTTCATTAAGCACCAAGTCCTGGATCATGTTCATTAAGCACCAAGTCCTGGACCATGTTCATTAGGCACTAAGTCCTGGACCATGTTCATTAAGCACCAAGTCCTGGACCATGTTCATTAAGCACCAAGTCCTGGACCATGTTCAATAAGCACCAAGTCCTGGACCATGTTCATTAAGCACTAAGTCCTGGACCATGTTCATTAGGCACTAAGTCCTGGACCATGTTCATTAAGCACCAAGTCCTGGACCATGTTCATTAAGCACTAAGTCCTGGACCATGTTCATTAAGCACTAAGTCCTGGACCATGTTCATTAAGCACCAAGTCCTGGACCATGTTCATTAGGCACCAAGTCCTGGACCATGTTCATTAGGCACCAAGTCTTGGACCATGTTCATTAAGCACTAAGTCCTGGACCATGTTCATTAGGCACCAAGTCCTGGACCATGTTCATTAAGCACCAAGTCCTGGACCATGTTCATTAAGCACCAAGTCCTGGACCATGTTCATTAAGCACTAAGTCTTGGACCATGTTCATTAGGCACTAAGTCCTGGACCATGTTCATTAGGCACTAAGTCATGGACCATGTTCATTAAGCACCAAGTCCTGGACCATGTTCATTAGGCACTAAGTCCTGGACCATGTTCATTAAGCACCAAGTCCTGGACCATGTTCATTAGGCACCAAGTCCTGGACCATGTTCATTAAGCACCAAGTCCTGGACCATGTTCATTAAGCACCAAGTCCTGGACCATGTTCATTAAGCACCAAGTCCTGGACCATGTTCATTAGGCACCAAGTCCTGGACCATGTTCATTAGGCACTAAGTCCTGGACCATGTTTATTAGGCACTAAGTCCTGGACCATGTTCATTAAGCACTAAGTCCTGGATCATGTTCATTAAGCACCAAGTCCTGGACCATGTTCATTAGGCACTAAGTCCTGGACCATGTTCATTAAGCACCAAGTCCTGGACCATGTTCATTAAGCACTAAGTCCTGGACCATGTTCATTAGGCACCAAGTCCTGGACCATGTTCATTAAGCACCAAGTCCTGGACCATGTTCATTAAGCACCAAGTCCTGGACCATGTTCATTAAGCACTAAGTCTTGGACCATGTTCATTAAGCACCAAGTCCTGGACCATGTTCATTAGGCACCAAGTTGAACATTTTTACTGAAACAGAGAGGGACTCATTTTAATTTCTGTTGCAAAAGGTTGTATTACGTTTTCTATTGTGTGACCCATATATGATAAACACACATATATGACGGAAATAGTACTGCTTTCAACCAACAGAGGCTGACATTACAGTCGGTTCAGAGCTCCATGTGTATGTGTGTGTATATGTTTGTGCGCAGCCAGGTCACCCGAGATACAAGTCAATATTCGACATCCATGCATGCCTGAGGACGTCGGGAGATGCCGTGGAAACCGGCCACTATGGGCAACAGTGAGCGTTGTTACATTCAAGTAGGTTTTGGTTTTGCTATGGGGTTGTGGACAGGTTGATGGATGGGTGTAAGCCTCTAATTCCAAAGGTTGAAAGTTTGAATCCAGCTATAGAAAGACATTTTTTATCATTTTTATAAGACTATCCCAAACCTTAGCCTTTACCTTAACCATTCGGAGTTAATGACTAAGCTTAAAGTTTCAGAGTTAATGCCTAAACTTAACTTTAAACACTTTGACATTTGGAACAACTTCGAAATTTGACGTTTGAGAAACATGGATCAACGTATAATTCTGAAGTGAGACTGTGAGAGCAAGTTGTTTGTGTGTGCGTGTGAATGTGTGTATGGATAATCATGAATGAATCATGAATAATGATGAGTGAGAAAGTTACAGAGGAACAAAGATCATTCCCCAAGACATGCTAACCTCCTTCAAATGGGGGGTCTAGATAAATAAAGTGCTTTCATTTCTAAAGGGCAAAACAGATATGTATGAAAATACCCTCAAATTAAAGGTGACATTCTGGAATATAGAGACACATGTACACATGTTTGCTTCACCGTCCAAACAAATATGGAGGGGAGTGTAATACTTGTTTCTACTTCTCATCCCTTGACTCAAATCTCAAGTAATACAGTTATCCTGTTGAACTCGAAAAAGGGATTTTCTAACTTGTACGTTTAGAGAACCAGAATTCCTGAGACGGCGAGCGAGCGAATGAGTCCTCCATAAACAAATACTTAGAGCCAACCTTAATTGAACACACATGTCCCTTCACTGCAGAAACACCAGGCAGGCACTGAGAGAAAGAGGAGGTGGTGGTAGGGTTGGGTTGGAGGTGTGGGGGGATGGGGGGAGAGGCATATTTTCGCAGTCCCTCCGAGGAATATTCCTAGGAGGGAGTTTGCACGTTCCGGAGGTCAAGGATCAAGGGCTAAGCCATAGAGTACAGCGTTATGTGTAACAGAAGAGTTTATTTCCAAAATGCTATGCCCACACATTTAGTTTTTTCGTCAGAAATGATTGCTTATGAGTACCTTCATTTGACAGTGTAAAATCTAGCAGTACTACTTATTTATCTGAGAGGGAGGTGGATATGTAGTATTTAGTAAAAAACATAATTATTTGTCTCAATGAAGTGAAACCATCAAGATTTTAAACAAATCCATGTCTGTCATTGAACAACCCCATACCATGATTAGATAGTGAAAAAACACACCCATCTCTTTTAAAATGTATTTAAAAATTAAAGCTAATTACAACGTTTCAAAAAAATTGAGATATAGCGTTTTGGAATGAAACCCTTAATACGTAAAGTGCATTCGGCAAGTATTCAGACACCTTGACTTTTTCCGCATTTTGTTACGTTACAGCTTTATTCCAAAATAGATTGTATATATTTATTTTTCTCATAATGATTTTTCGCAAATGTATAAAAAATTCAAAACTGGTCTATCACATTTTCATACAGTAACAGTAAAATGTTTGTACACACCTACTAATTCAAGGGTTTTTCTTTATTTATACTATTTTCTACATTGTGGAATAATAGTGAAGACATCAAAACTATGAAATAACACATATGTAGTAACCGAAGTGTTAAACAAATCCAAATATATTTTATATTTGAGATTCTTCAAAGTAGCCACCCTTTGCCTTGTTGACAGCTTTGCACACTCTTGGCATTCTCTCAACCAGCTTCATGAGGTAGTCACCTGGAATGCATTTCAATTAACAGGTGTGCTTTGTAAAAATTTAATTTGTGGAATTTATTTCCTTCTTAATGCGTTTGAGCAAATCTGTTGTGTTGGGACAAGGTAGGGGTGGTATACAGAAGATAGCCCTATTTGGTAAAAGACCAAGTCCATATTATGGCAAGAAGCGCTGAAATAATCAAAGAGAAACAACGGTCCATCATTACTTTAAGGCATGAAAGTCAATCAATCCGGGAAATTGAAAGAACTTTGAAAGTTTCTTCAAGTGCAGTCGCAAAAACCATCAAGCGCTATGATGAAACTGGCTCTCATGAGGACCGCCACAGGAAATTTACCTCTGCTGCAGAGGATAAGTTCATTAGAGTCTCCAGCCTCAGAAATTGCAGCCCAAATAAATGCTTCACAGAGTTCAAGTAACAGACACATCTCAACATCAATTGTTCAGAGACTGCTTGAATCAGGCCTTCATGGTCGAATTGCTGCAGAGAAACCACTACTAAAGGCCACCAATAATAAGAAGAGACTTGCTTGGGCCAAGAAACACGAGAAATGGACATTAGACCGGTGGAAATCTGTCCTTTGGTCTGATGAGTTCAAATATGAGATTTTTGGTTCCAACCGTGAGACACAGAGTGAGACACAGAGTAAGACACACTCCGTGAGACACACTCTGTGAGACACAGAGTAGGTGAACGGATGATCTCCACATGTGTGGTTCCCATCGTGAGGCATGGAGGAGGTGGTGTTGTGGTGTGTGGGTGCTTTGCTCGTGACACTGTCAGTGATTTATTTAGAATTCAAGGCACACTTAACCAGCATGGCTACCACAGCATTCTGCAGCAATACGCCTTCCCGTTTGATTTGCGCTTAGTGGGACTATCATTTGTTTTTTAACAGGACAATGACCCAACACACCTCCAGGCTGTGTAAGGGCTATTTGACCAAGAAGGAGAGTGATGGAGTGCTGCATCAGATGACCTGGCCTCCACAATCACCTGACCTCAACCCAATTGAGATGGTTTGGGAGTTGGACCACAGAGTGAAGTAAAAGCAGCCATCAAGTTCTCAGCATATGTGGGAACTCCTTCAAGACTGTTGGAAAAGCATTCCAGGTGAAGCTGGTTGAGAGAATGCAAAACATTTTGCAAAGCTGTTATCAGCTGGCTACTTTGAAGAATCTAAAATATATTTTAATTTGTTTAACACTTTTTTGGTTACTACGTGATTCCATATGTGTTATTTCATAGTAGATGTGTAGAATGTAGAAAATAGTTAAAATAAAGAAAAACCCTTGAATGAGTAGGTGTGTCCACATTTTTGACTGGTATTGTAGGTTTTCAGACCCTTTACTCAGTACCTTGTTGAA